>NC_052572.1:56694781-56867281 GCF_016699485.2 Gallus gallus
CTTCCCTCCTTCCCTCCCTCCTTCCTTCCTTCCTTCCTTCCTTCCTTCCTTCCTTCCTTCCTTCCTTCCTTCCTTCCTTCCTTCCTTCCTTCCTTCCTTCCTTCCTTCCTTCCTTCCTTCCTTCCTTCCTTCCTTCCTTCCTTCCTTCCTTCCTTCCTTCCTTCCTTCCTTCCTCTCTTCCTTCCTTCCTTCCTTCCTTCCTTCCTTCCTTCCTCTCTTCCTTCCTCCCTTGCTCCTTTCCTCCTTTCCTCCCTTCCTCCCTTTCTCCCTTCCTCCCTTCCTTCCTCTACTTCTCTCCTTTCCTTCCTCCTTACCCTCTTCAGCAATCTTAATTCTAGCATTACATGCTAATTCCTTGCAATGTGTGAGGTCTCTAAGTTACTACAAGAGTTCATCAACTTTTTTCCACTGACTTTTTTATTTTATTTTTTGTGAGATAATTTGGCTTTCTTTTACCATCACAAACAAACAAACAAACAAACATTTTCAGTAACTTTGTACTGCTTTGAAAACATCTTCCATCCCCACCCTACACAAACACTTGGAAAGATGTGATTCCAGCTTGTTTAAAAATGTTAGGCTTGGGCTTTTGAAAATCATACCTTTTATTGGAAATTGAATGTTTTCTTATTCTAGGATTGAATTAATAAAATAGTTTTTTTTTTTTTTAACTTGGATTAAAGAAGCAAAAATCATTATACTTGGTAGCAAATCTTTGCATGATCTGTTTTTCGGATTACACTGCTATGAACTACTATTTTCTTTGTGGCTCTGTTCCTAAGAGATGTCTGTTGCTCTATCAGTCAGTCTATTAATCTAACATCTCTGAAGTCTTTGCAGACATATATTCAAAGTATATCTTCCTTGTTCTTCATTTCACCATCAGTAAAACTTGGCTGAAAAACTCTGACTCAAAACAGGAATTGTATGCTTTCATGTTAGAAGAGTTGAGAGAAGGACATGTTCTAGAAATCAAAATCGTCAAAATTGTTTATAATGCTAAATGAGGATTTTGTTTCCAGTTTAGCCTGCAGCCAAGCATGAACGTGTCTTCTCATTCATTCAAAGCTGACCCACAAGTCTTGGCCAAACCCTCAAATGTTTTATTCCTTCAAAAGGCCTTTAAGCTTTAATAACCATTTGTCCTACTAAGGCTGTTTTAAGTAAGAAACCTGGTGTTACAGTTTAATTAGAAAATCTCTTTGGTGAAAAAAATGTTCAAAGACACCAAAATGAGAGATTTTGCATTCATCTAAATTGTACCTGTGGATAATTTTCCTGCTAACCTCTAGGCTTTTTGGACAGAGTGAATATCTCATTTTTACTGCATAGTACTCACTCCTCAGCATGCCCCTGAAATTTCTTAAAAGCGTGGACATTTCTCTGCTTCTCTCCTTGTGCCACTTTTAGCCACATCATGTGCCTGACATTGACATCCAGTCTAATCTTCTGGTTCTGTTTGGTAGTCTGTCAGACTTAAATGTTTACATGAGCCCCAGTGACAATCAGAATAGGAAAATAATAATTATGATTATTTTGTCTTCAAGAAACGCATCATCTGATGCACCTGTCATATACCATAGAATTTATCAATAGTGTCTCCCTGTCACCTCTTTTCTAGGGCCCCATAAATGCTGATCCTGTACAGAGATAGCCTACTCCTCTGTTCCACTCTGAAATATTTGCCTATACTCATCAGATTTGTCCCCAGTTTTGCAAAAAAAATTCTCTACCCTCCATGATTGCTCCTACAATCACCACTGATAGACCAAGAAACCAGAGGTGCATCCAGGGTGGGATGCTGTTTTGAAATTGTCGAGCAGTTGACTGAATCCTGAAACAAAGCTTACAGGACAGATTTTTTACAAAATTAATGTGCTGATAAAACTGCAGAGCTGAAGAGAAAAGTTTGAGACCCACTGCAACAATTTTCCAATGAAAGACAACAAAGAAGACAAAGAAGGGCTTTCTAAAACTGTTGGAGTACATCAGATATTCAGCAGAGCACAGAGTGAAAAAATGACAGGATTTGGAAAATTGCTTGGAAAGATATTCATATCATATTCTGAGAATAAACTGCATATTTTCATCAGAAATAAGGGATAGGAAAAAAAAATATTTCAAAAGAGAGATCACTCTTTTTTTCCTCTTGTGTGACCCCACTGGTTGATGAGGAAAAGGCTGTTGATGTAGACTACCTAGACTTCAGCAAAGCCTTTGACGCAGTCTCTTACAGTATTCTCCTGGACAGAGCTGGCAGCCCGTGGCTTGGACAGGTACACTCTTTGCTGGGTAAAGAGCTGGCTGGATGGTAGGGCTCAGAGAGTGATGGTGAATGGTGTTAAATCCAGCTGGCAACTGGCCACAGGTGGTGCTCTCCAGAGAACAGTACTGGGGCCTGACCTGTTCCATATTTTCATTGATGACCTGGATGAGGGAATTGAGAGCATTCTCACTAAGTTTGCAGATAACATCAAGTTGGGAGGAAGTGTTGATCTGTCTGGGGATAGGAAGGCCCTTCAGAGGGGTTTGGACAGGCTGGATCAGTGGGCTGAGGCCAATGAGATGAAGTTCAACAAGACCAAGTGTCAGGTTCTGCACTTTAGACACAACACCACCAGACAATGCAACAGGCTTGGGGCAGAGTGTCTGGAAGGCAGTATGGAAGAAATGGACCTGAGGGTGTTGGTTGATGCTCAGCTAAATATGAGGTAGCAGTGTGTCCAGGTAAAGGCCAGTGGCATCCTGTCTTCTTTATAAAGGAGATAATATAATATAATAAATTTCTTAAAATTAATTATTCTTAAATAAATAACAAAATTCTTAAATATTTTACTAGTTATAACAGAAACAGGATTAACAGCTACACAACACTATGCTAACCTGACAGAAGATCCACCATGTCCTGTGTAAATAATATATACACGTTATAATCTTGTGTGAAAATACAACTCCATGACACAAAAAACACATTTCACAATACTTTTTCAACTATCTGCTCAATTTGTTGAAGACAGATGAGAATTAAAATTAAAGCTTAACTTTTGCAGATTCAGTTTCATGGTGTATGATAATCTGAATTTGCACAAGTCCCAGAAACCTGATGAGATGCATCCTAGGGTTCTGAGAGAACTGGCAGATTAAACTGTTAAGCTATTGTCCATCATATTTGAGAAGATGACAGCCCAGTAAAGTTCCCATTGATTGGAAAAGGGGAAACATAACTCCAAAGACAGAAAAAAAGGAACACCTGTAGAACTGCAGACCAGTTGATGTCACCTCTGTGCCCTGCAAAATAATGGAGCAGATCCTCCTGAAAACTATACCAAGGAGAACTGAAAACAGAGAGATGATTTTTGCACCAGAAGAGATTCAGATTGTATATTAGAAAAAATTGTGTTTCCAAAATAGTGGTCAAGCATTGCAAGAGGCTGCCTGGGGAGGTGGTGGAGTCACTGTCCCTGGAGGTGTTCAAAAACTGTAAGGATGTGGCACTGAGGGACATGATTCATTGGGCAATATTGATGGTAGGTGGACCGTTGGACTAGGTAATCTTATAGGTCTTTTCCAACATTAACAGTTCTGTGATTTGATGATCACACTGGACTTATACAAAGAATTTTATACTGTCCCACACAGCATTCCTGTCTCTAAATTGGAGAGACATGGATATGATGGATGCATTACTTTGTGGATAAGGAGATGTCTGGATGGTTGCAAAGAGTTGTGGTCAACAGCTCAATGTCCAGGTGAAGATCAGTGATGAATGGTATTCCTTATTGGGACTATTACAGTTTAAAACTTTTTTGGAAACATGGACAGTGGGATTGATTGCGCTCCCAGCAAGTTTGCAGATGACACAAGGTGAATGATCTTGTCAACCTACTGCAGGGAAGGGATGCCATCACTTGACAGGCTTAAGTGGTAGGCTCACAAGAACTTCATGAACTTCAACAAAACTAAGTGCAAGGTCCTACACCCGAGTCAAGGCAAACCCAAAGATGAAAACAGGCTGAGTGGAGAACGCACTGAGAACTGCCCTGAGGGGAAGGACCTGAAGGTATTTGTGGAGGAAAAACTGAATGTGAGCCCAAAAAAGAACACTTGTAGCCTAGAAAGCCAGTGTATCCTGGGCTGCATCAAAAGAAGTGCAGCTAGCTGTCATGGTTCTGGCCTGATTCAACCTAGTTCTGTGACTAATGGGGGTGAGGGACGCATAGACCCACACCCCGGGAAAGGGGAAGGGGGGGTCAGGAAAAGATGGGGAAATGGGCATAGAAAACAAAACAATGGCAACAAGCCAAGGGAGAAAATTAATTTACTAAATATGATAGCAGAATGCAAGATAACACAATGTAATACAATATAATTGGAATTGAAGCAATTATATCTGGTGGAATATGTTCCTACTCATGTGAAGGAGGTTGGAACTAGATGATTTTTAAGGTCCCTTACAATCCAAGCCATTATGTGAACATCATGAGCTGTTTTGAGAAACAAAGGTGAAAGCATCACAGTTCACAATGCTTGCTTATATTTTTAAATGTCTGTTTCCTTTTCCACTACTATCACTATGATTTTACACAGGCAATGGCTTTCTTTCTGTAAAGCTTACTGAAGTTAGTGTGAGCCTTTTCTTTGACCTCAATGGCAAAGTCTAGTAAAGTCTAGCAAAATGTCTCATGTCCCAGAATTTTTATATTGTCACTTTCTGGAAGGCATAAATCAAAATAAAGTTTTATAAGGATAGGATTGTTTATTTGTTTGTCTTTCTTTTAACTTTGGCTCCAACTCTTTGTTTTTGGGGTTTCTGTGGTTTCAAGTTGGGCCTCCAAATATATGCGTCATTTTTTGTGCTATGTATTTCTGCCATGGCTTGCAATTAAATTTCTTTCGTAGATGAAAGGGAGTTCTCATTTCAAAATTATGCTCTGAAGCAGAAATGTAGTAAAAATATACTGAGCACGTATTTGTTCTCTTCAAAAACAAGTTCAAGAGATTCTTCTGGAATGTAGTATATAACATAAGTTTACCTTTTAAACTTCACATGCACTGACAGACAAGACTTGACATAGCTAGAACATCAGCAGGCACAAATTTAGCTTATGTGCAACAATGTTAATGAATAGCTTGGCTAAAGTGAACATAACCTATTTTATTTCATACTCAGTAAGATCAATTTCCAAGCATCTTGGAGGAAAACAGTCAAACATTTAGGGAAAGCTGCAATCCAAGTAAAATGGAATTATTTCTCATTTATGGGGAGATGTCACTGTGAGACCATACATAGTATATACAATTCTATCTATAGGGCTGGAGAAGATACATGAAAAATGAAGATAAAATACATTGGAATAATTGTCAAATAGACCTACCTAACTAGGTAAATAAATTACCTAATTCAGTGAAAAGGAGCAATACTAAATTGTCTCCTCTTTTATTTAGTAGACGTTTCTGGAACACAGCTTCAATATGACAATATATATATGTATATATAAAGAATAAAGAAGAATTAAATTTTATTTTGCCACACTTACCAGGATCAACTGAAAACTGAATTTGCTTTAAAAAGTTCAACATTTCCCCACTGAAACACATTTAAACAAGAAAATATATTAACACCGACTTTTGATCTACTCTGTTGAGTAGAAAATCACTTTGTGAGTTGCCTCCCAGTTGAAGTGATCAGATTAGATAAAGCCTAAAAAAAAAAAGATACCTTTTATTGCAGTAAAAATTTAAATTATATTCTAACCTAAGTACAAAAACATTTCAATTTTACTAAAATTTACAGTAATTTACGTGTTGTGAGTTTACCTGTTTTAAGTTTCAGAATCTAAGTCTTTTTTTTTTTCAATTTTTTTTTTCAATTGAAATTTTGAAATTTAATTTTTAAACTCACAAGTGATCATCCTGTACACTGGACTACAGCTGTTTTTGAAGGAAATAAATAATAAAAAAAACCCCAAACAACATTCTTGTTAATGTCAGAAAAAGAATAATTCTTTTTTACCATATCTCTAAAACATTTCTGTTTCCCGCCTCCTAGCCCTTGAACTGTTGAGTTCTTCTACTTGTTTTTTTTTTTTTTATGTATAAATGCAGCTAAATTCTTTTCACATTTAACAGACATGAGAAGAGGGGGTTGAGTGGCTGTGAAGTCTATAAACTGGCAGTGGCACTCTGACAGGGGAAGCCGTCAGTTTCCAGGTGAACACTTGTGACTTAGCAGTTTCTATTTTATAAGTACGATGTGTTTGTCTTTCCAAAGCAAAAATTTGGTGTTGGGTTACCAGTCATTTGTATTCAAAATTGCATCAGTTTTCTTATGTGACAAAGATCAGTTCATTAGAGAGAGGGGACTTTCTTTAAGAAAAGTAACTGCAGAACAAAAAGCTACAGTCTGAACACAGAAAAGATTTAAATATTTTCAGAGGAGCTTCTGCGGCTCCCGGAGGAGGATGCCCAATGGAGGATCCCCATTCTCCAATGCTATGCTGCTTGTAGAAGTTTTCAGGACAAGATTGCTATATTCTGCTGCTCATTCAGCTGCTGCTATATTCAGCCATAATGTTTGTGTTGTACCTCACTCCAAACATGGAACCAGTTATTTGTTAAGCAATGAAGTTTCATAATAGATAGGGCTGGAGATCAAGCTTGACTAAAAGGTTTCTTTTGCTTCAGCAACGATGACCAAGCATAGCTATTGCTGACCAGTTAGTTTGCTTTTACTAGCATATACTTGGTTCAGTTATTTGTGATTGGGGTAAGACTCTCCAAAATAGAAGTTCTGCACATGTAGAGCTGACCAAAACATTCCTGGTTTCTCACTCAGTGGAAAAGCAATGTTGTATTAGTGTAGGAGTGTAATGAGACAGAGCTATGATCTCCTTGCACTACAGTTTCTCCCACTGCAAAAAAACTTCTGGTTTTTAGTTGATCATCAGTGTTATGCTATTCCTAGTCTTTCTCCTTTAAAATGAAACAATATTGATGTTTGTATATCATGCCAATTTTGTATAAAGAAATAAATTAACATGGCTTAGATTTTTAAAGGAAAGCATTCAGAATTCTCAGCAATATAATAGGGACTCACATGAAGTCTCCTAATTTTGAAGTTACACATGAAACACAATGTAAGCTTCACAATGAGGTTGGAATTCAGAGAGAGATTTTAGGAAATCTCTGCGGGATACTACGATTACTTTGTTAATTGAAAAGGAATAATAGTAATTTTGCATGTTATAATTAAATGCTTATGTGTTGCTGCTAGCAAAGAAAGAAGAGTTGACTTTTTTTTCTTCTTTGTGATAATAAAGATGGAGAACCCTGAAAGATAACGATTCTACTTCTGAAATAATTTTCATGCACTCAACGTATTTTGCTCTGCTTTGGATAACAGAAGAAACTTTCAGGGCCTTTTTGTACGTGCAGTTTAGAAAGCTTTCTATTTATGAATTAGATTCAGATCTATAAAGTAGAAATGGTCCTGTTTATTGAAAAACACATTTAATGTATTTAAATTAGCTACTTTAGTTTCCATGAAAAGCATGTTTTAACCACTCATCACCGTTTTTTACTCTAGCACTGAGACATTTTTGGAACATTTAACAGAAGAACATAGCTCAGGTTGAGTTGGTAACATTTGTTTTGTCCAAAGTTGGCAGCTCATATGTGCTTTGAGCTTTAAGATTAAGTAGAACTGGTGCTGCTTGCTAAATTGTAATTAGAACTGGCCAAAATCTAGCATTCAAGGATGTGTTACCTCTCTAATTATTCCAGTTTTAAGTAGGCAAAAGTCATGGTAATCAGCACTGCTGGACAATTAAGAACTACACTCCTGCTTTGAAGAAGAAAGATGAGAGTATGAATTACACAGTGTCAGGTATATGGTGCAGAGCCAGTGGGTTCAGGAAGCTGTAATCCAGGTTCTCTGGATTTTCAGACCTTTTTTTTTTTTTTTTTTTTTGGACAATAGAAGAGTTTTAGTCCAAAAATGTCTCCCCTAAACTAAGTGGTTCTGACAGGAGAGAAGCCTAACATCTCTGTTAAGGTTGCACTTCTTGCCCAGATTTGCTTCAAAGCCCAATCATGCTCCAATGCTGTAAACAAAAATGGACTGAGAGGTATGATGAAATGAGATATGTCTGCTGTTGGAACCCAGATTCCACTTTGATGCAAAATCCATTTGACTGATTTTCATAGAATCATAGACTCACTCACAGAATGGTTTGGGTTCAAGAGGACCTCAAGGATGATCAAGTTCCAGCCTCCCTTTGCCAACTGCTAGATCATGTATTAGATCAGGCTGCCCAGGGTCCCATCCAACCTGGCCTTGAACACCTCCAGGGATGGGCTATCCACAGCTTCTCTGGGCAGCAGTGCCAGTACCTCACCATCCTCTTGGTGAAAAACTTCCCCCTGACATCTAATCTAAATCTTCCCTCCTTTAGTTTAACACCATCCTCCCTCATCCTATCACTCCCTCATCCTATCACTTTCTACCCATGTAAAAAGTTGATATCCCTCATGTATATAATCTCCCTTTAAATACTGAAAGGCTGTAATGTGATCTCACTGGAGTTTTGTCTTTTACAGGCTGAACAAGCCCAGCTCCTTCAGCCTGTCTTCGTAGGAGAGGAGCTTCAGCCTCTAGACCCTCCACAAAACCTTGATATCTCTCCTATGTTGGAGGCCCCAGACCTGAATGCAGTACTCCAGATGGGGCCTCACAAGGAGAGAGCAGAGGAGGACAATCCTCCCCACCACCCTGCTGGCCACCTCACTTCTGATGCAGCCCAGAATACTGCTGGCCTTCCAGGCTACAAGACTGCTGGCTCATATTCCGCACTGCTGGCTCATATTCCGCTTCCCATCTACAGGGACCCCTAAATCCTTCTCAGGAGAGCTACTCTCAAGTTCTTCTCCCATTATACATATCTGGGATTACCCTGACCCAACTGCAAAACCAGAGACATTCATAACCTTTCTGGACGCGTTCCTGTGTGATCTAAACTGGGTGCTCCTGCTCTAGCAGGTGAATGGAATTGGACTAGATGACCTTACAAGATCCCTTCCAATCTCTGACATTCTGTGATTCTGTTATTCTGTGAACTTCATTAGGTTCACAAGGATCTACCATTTGAGTTAATTAAGGTCCATCTGGACAGCATCGCTTTCTTCTGCCCTATTAACTGTAACACTCAGTTTTTCTGACATCAGCAAACTTGATAAGGGTGCACTCAATCCTACCATCTAAGTCACTGATATAGATGCAAGAGTACCAGTCCCAAAACAGGCCCCTCAGGGACACTGCTCATCACCAGCCTCCACCTGGATGTAGAGACTTTAAGCACAACCCTCTGTTTGTTTGAAGAATGCAGCTCCACATTCTGATATAAATAATAATATCTCTAACAATAGTTTCTCTCCTGGGATTGTTTATTTCCACAAAAGTTTTTTTTCAAGAATTTCACTATTGAAATTATTTAAAGCTTATTCTAATGTTATTTGTTCCCATCAGGAGCTATCCAGAATTTGAAAATAAAATAAAGTAAAAATTAAACTTCTTGAGACATAAATTGTGACTGAAGACAATATATATTACCCAACAACTGTCTGCTTAGTCTGGGAAACAATTTAATATAGAAAATGAATACTGATGTGAATTAACCAAAGAAATGATTTCCTGTTTCTTGACAATTGTTCTTGCTCACTGTATTGGATGTAAATAGCTTTATCAGTGACATCTGTTCATGTTTCAGAGGGGCACAATTTTAACTTCATCAGAAAAAGATGTTTCAGAAAACATGAAGCTGTAATGTCTTGACCTGTTTCAGATACCATTTTCTTTTGAATGCCAATTCTTAATAGCAAGCATTAACGCAACTATTTGGACAACCCTAAGGAGATTTTGTAAATAAGGCAATACTTAATGGATAAGAAAAAAAAATGTATAGCATAGTTTGGCTTTCCTTTCTGACAAAACCATTATTTTGGCTTCAACATTTATTAATTTTAATGCCTATTCCTACTCATCCATCCAGATGCCATCATCCCAGAACCCATTTCCACTTTCAAATGAAATAATCTTTTTTCTAGGGTGATATACTGAGAAGAAAGCATTTTTTTTCATTATTATCACCATTAATTTAGTTATTTTCACTTGCCTCTAATAGGATATAAATGTGAATCTTCTGAAGATGCTTTTTGCACCCTGTGACTGTAATTCCCCATCAGACCCACTAATGGCACAGCAGTAATCTTTGTTGTTGATCCATTCAGTAAAGAGATAGAAAAAATGGCCTGCCTCTTTCTCTTTCTTCTTGCATTAAGTGCTCTTGCCTTACTGAAAAAGTCATGCTTTTGCACAAGAGTTAACATGAGCTTACTCATATAACTATTCATCACTTAGTTTTCAGTTGATGGTGGGTCTTTGTCCTCAATCTGCATTTAGACAAACAGATCTGGAAGGAAGTTAACTTTCTACATAAAACTCAACAGTATCACATGCTAGAACTTCACGAGGTTCAACAAATCCCAGTGCAAGGGCTTGCAGCTGGATCGAGGCAACACCCATTACCAACACAAGCTGGGGTATGAAAGGATTGAGCGCAGCCCTACTGAAAAGGACCTGGGGGTACTGGTGGATGGGTAGCTGGACGTAAGCCAACAATGTAACCTCACAGCCCAGAAAGCCAACTGTATCTTGGGCTGCATCAAAAGCAGCATGGCCAGCAGGGTGATCCTGCCCCTCTACTCTCCACTGGTGAGGCCTCACCTGGAGTGCTGCATCCAGGTGTGGAGCCTTCAGTATAGGAGAGACATGGACCTGTTGGAGTGTGCCCAGAAAAGGGCCACAGAAATGATCCAAGGGATGGAACACAACCTCTACAGGGACAGGCAGAGAGAGCTGGGGCTGTTCAGCCTGGAGAAGATATGGCTGGGAGATGACCTGATAGTGGCCTTCCAGTATCTAAAGGGGAGCTACAGGAAAGATGGAGACAGACTCTTCAACAGGGTCTGTGGTGATGGGACAAGGGGAAACGGTTTTCAAATTCAAATTTAGCAAGGGGAGATTTAGGTTGCATATAAGGAAAAGGGTTCTTACAGTGAGAGTGGTGAGGCACAGGCACAGATTGCGCAGAGATGTGGTGGATGCCCTGTCACTAGAGATGTTCAAGGTGAGGCTGGATCAAGCTCTGAGCAACCTGATCTAGCTGTGGATGTCCCTGATCATTGCAGGGGAGCTGGACTAAATGACCTTTAAAGGTTCCTTCCAACTCTAAGGATTCTATGATTCTAAAAGAATCTCTTTGGAGCTGAGAAGAGATTTCTTGTCTCTCTGACTTTGAAATCTGCTGTATGAGATGTTCTTATTGAAAGCCTAATTTCTTCAAGTAAGAAAGTCATATGTTTGCACCCAAAGCTCTCAGAGTTTTCATTTGATTTATTAAATGTGAGTTTTACACAATTATGTTGAAGACAGTGCAGCTAAAATGAAAATATAATTTGGAATTATGAATGTCAGTGTCACAGAAATAACAGCAAGTGGTAAATATTCTGTTATGTGTCCATGGTTAGATGAGCTGTAATATGTGAAGCTGATAGCAAGAATCTGTGTCTTTTGGCAGCTGTGATTTTTTTTTCAGTCCACATGGATGCATGTTGGGCATGTTAAATACTTATAATAGACTAAATCAGTAAGTAATTGAAGGAGAAAAATACAGCTACACAGTTTTCTCTAACTAAACGTACAATGTTCTAAATCAACCTCTTCTTTTATAGAATATTTCCACAAGTGAAGCATAAGGAAACATGGGCAATTGGTAAAAAGCAGAGAAAAAATACAGCCACAAATAAAGCCACTCAAATGTTTTTCAGCTTAACTTTGGCATTTCTGTAGAGATATGCTGGTTCTTATCAAAGTCTTTTCTGAACAATTCAAACTGATGGCATGGATATTAAAATATATTTTATACATATTTTAGAATGTATTTATTGAAGAAAAAAAAATCAACCTGAACTAGTGAATGTAGTGTTATAGATGAAAATATGACTTGGCCCAGCCAGCTTGAGATTTAAGATTGAGCAATGTTTTTTTTTTTTTTTTTCTTAAGAAATGGCAAAAATATTATTTGCTGATGCTACAGTAAAAGTAGTTTTTAGCTATATCCATCCTTTGTGATTTTCTTGGCTATTATTCAACTGAACTAGAATAATTTCAAAATCTCACTGCAGATATTATTCTCCAAACATAGTAATTCACCTTGACAAGTTTTTGGCAGGGAAACAACTAAACTATTCACAGCAACTAGGCAGCAAGTATTATTTCACGTGATCCCAGAGATTCTGTCAGATTTTCTCCACAAAGACTGAAGAATTTCCAACCTGGCTGAACTGACATGATTTAAAAAAAAGTTTCTTAAAAATTAAAATGGGTCGTACAGTTTAGATCTAAAATATCTGATCTTGAAGTGGTCAGTAGCAGGTACAAAAGGGAAAAATTTGGAGCATCACGGAGTGACGCTTCCCAGAACAACTCGATGCAATAAAATTGGCATTCAGGGCCCCAGTGAGCCACAGGTGATTCATCTGAGTTCAACAGTCCTTAATTTTTTTTTTCCTCATTAATTTCATGATTCTCCTTTTGAACTTGTGTTGTCTATTGTCCACACTAATATCCTTCTGCAAGATATTTCATGGCTTAGCTGTGTGCTTCAGTTTAAGAAAGTCTTCTCCGCTCCTGAGGCTAAAATATATGTGTTTCATTTGGTATCACTTGTTTTATATAAACAGAAACTGCAGTCACTACAGCATAGAATGAAATTTATAGACTTCTCATATCTTATTCATTCTCTATTTTTTTTTTTCGATGCTGCTTTATGATAGGAAAAGTTGCCTCCTATGTCTAATACTTCTCAGACCTCTTTCCACTTTCACTGTCCCACCCTTTTCTTCAGTGTATGTTTACTAAACCAGAGCATTGTCAGCAAAATGGAGGTAGATCACAGAAGACATTTTCTGAAAGAGTGAATTTCACCTGACATCTCACATTCCATTACCTGCCCCAAAAGCATAGATATGCCCTAAAGGAACTGTTGTAAGCAGCTAAGCATTAATCAAGAACTGCTAGATAGATATCCTGTTAACTCTTGAAAAGGAATAAGAAATGGACTAGATTCTCAGAGTTATGTAGTCTGAAATTTCATTCCTTCATGTGATCTTTCTCTCTGAGAACAGTCAGAAAGGGCAAATCAACATTTCCTTCAGCAAGGAATGTGACAATCTCAAGTGAGCATCTTAAATATCTTGCCTGCACTGAGGGCCAGCCACTGAGATGTGTCTGAACTGCCAGAGTCAGTAAGGGATCTTGGCATAAACAAGTCTTACATACCTCTAAATTAAAGTAGAAGGTGTTTGATTTGAAATATGGCTCGGAATACTATACCACCAACCTGAAGAGCTTTGTGCTCACTAGCATTCATGGCAGCCTCCGATAAAATATGTACCTTGCTACAAAAAGCTAATAGGAATAAACCCACTTCTCTATGCCCAAGAGTCATTTTCAGTGAAAGCTGCCTGTATCAGAAATTATTGTTCAGGAAGGAATTATTGCATGATATCCTGCAGACTGTGTTGTACCAAAAGTGGCAATAAGTGATAGTAATAGTCCTCTCAGATCTCAAAGCTCATGAAAACAGATGAGTCCTTTTTCTTACTTGGATTTATGCTGTTCAAGGTAATAAATTCACCTTGCTAGCAACAGTGCTGCCTATCCAGACCACTCTGAAGGGCCTTCCTACCCCCAGACAGATCAACACTTCCTCCCATCTTGGTGTCATCTGCAAACTTACTGAGAGTGCTCTCAATCCCTTCATCCAGGTCATCAGGTCATCAACAAAGATACTGAACAGGACAGGTCTCAGTACTGACCCCTGGGGAACACCACTTGTGACTGGTCACTAGCTGGATTTAACTCTATTCACCAGCACTCTCTGGACCTGGCCCTCCAGCCAGTTCTCAGTTTACCCAGCCAAGAGTATACCTGTCCAAGCAACAAGCTGCCAGCTTCCCCTGGAGAATACTGTGGGAGACTGTGTTGAAGGTTTAGGTGAAGTCTATGTAGACTACATCAACAGCCTTTGCCTCATCCACCAGGTGAGTCATTCAATCATAGAAGGATAGGTTAGTGAAGCAGGATTTGCCTTTCCTGAACTCATGCTGGCTGGTCCTGCTCCCCCTGTTTTCCCACATATGACATGGGATCTCACTCAAGATGATCTATTCCAGAACCTTCCCTGGCACCAAGGTTAGGATGACAGGCCTATAGTTCGCTAGATCCTTCTTGTGATTCTTCTTGTAGATGGGAATCACACTGGCAAGCCTCCAGTCCTCTGGGACCTCTCTGGTTGACCAAAAATGCTGAAAGATGGTGGAAAGCTGCTTGGCCATCACCTCTGCCAGCTCTCTCAGCACCCTCGAGTGGATCCTTGTAACAGTCCATTTGGAGTAAGTAGTAGGTCTCTACCTGTTTCCACCTGAATTGTGGAGGGTTTATTCTGATCACCATCCCAATCTTCCAGTTCAGGGGCTGGATAGAGTATCTCAAGAATAACTAGTCTGACTTTTAAAGACAGAGGTAAGGAAAGCATTGAGAACCTCAGCCTTTTCCTTATCCTCAGTTGTCACATTCCCTGTCACATCCAGCAAAGGATGGAGGTTCTCCTTAGCCTTCCCCTTACTGTTAATAGATTTGTTAAAAAGTTTTTTGTTCTCTTTTACTACAGTGGCGATGTTGAACCCAAGCCTGGCTTGAAATTTTTCCCTGTGTATCCTAACAGCTTCTCTGTACTCTCCCCAAGTTGCTCATCCCTTCTTCCACAGGAGGTAGACTTTCTTTTTCTCCTGGAGCCTCAGAAGAAGTTCCCTGTTCATCCATGCCAGTCGTCTGCTCCAGTTCATCTTACAGCAAGGGGACAGACTATTCCTGTGCCTTTATGACTTCCTTCTTGAGGAGTGACCAGCCTTCCTCTACCACTTTACACATCAGGACTGAATCCCAAGGGATCCTCCCTACCAGTGTCCTGAACAGTTCAAAGTCTGACCTCCAGAAGTCCAAGGTAGCAGTTTTGCCTACTCTGCTCTCCTAACTTCACCAAGAATAGAGAACTCTACCACCTCATGGTCACTCTGTCCAAGACAGCTCCTGACCTTCGTATCTTCCACCAGTCCTTCTCTGCTCATGAACAGCAGGTCTAGCAGGGCACCTCCCTTTGTAGGCTCTCATACCAGCTGCTTTAGTTACTTGGAAAGAAGCTGCTGACTAGACAGTTGGCAGGTCAGAGGGGAGCAGCAAGGCTGCAAGTCTCTGTGACATGCAGACAGGCAGATGAGTGATCTGTAGACAGCAAGGCCCAAAATTTGGGTTTATGCTTGGCACTCTACAGGTTCCTGAAAGCTGAGAATGCATCGTTTTTAAACTATCAGGTTTATGTGTGGAACACATAGTGTTTGGGTAGTAGATTCATTCTGTGTGTGACTGAAATATCTCTCTAACTCTATATCTTTTTCACAGACTGTAACAGTACTATTACAAATACTAAATGCCTTTGCATTCCTTTCAGTTAATGGTCAGCCACATCTGTACCTTTCCATGTACAGTGCTGTGAAGACACAGAGAAAGTGATTGGCTTTTCTGATATTCATATGGAAGATTAAAAAAAAAAAAAAACGACAACAAAAAACGGAAAGGGAAGTCTGCAGGCCAAACAGATGGTCAGCAAGTGGAATTCAGCAGAACTGGATGATTTCAATGTCACTGTAACATTTTAATTGGAAATCCTAACTCAGAACCTCTTGACTTAAGCTATACTATTTCATTCAAATCTTCCCATTGTAGAAAACAAAAATCATCTGTAAAACGTGTTACTTCATAAGCATTTTATATTTTCTAATCCTCTTTTGTTCTGATTCGTAAGTATACCACACACTTTATTACTGCCTTTTTGCAATGTGAAATTTCTTGTAAAGTTTATTGAAAGCAGAATGAGTCTCGAGATTCAAAGGAGTTCGCTATGAAATTATTTACAATCAAGTCATCATTCCAACATGACTCTTTCTAGTTAAAGTCTTCAGCTAAGACATAGAGGTAAAAGCATACAGCACATTTAACAGTATTTTTACACTCAAGTTTTGTTGCCATGGAGACAAATACTGTCTAGATGAAGTCATAAAATTCTCAAGGAGGTGCTAATAACTCAGAAGTACTTAATAACTTGATGAAAAAGTCCAAATTCATGTACAATTTCAAAGGGAGTAGCAATAAGCCAGGAAAAATACCAAACTGCAGAACATGCTTTAATTGTTGCTAATACCGAGCAAATCAGAAAAATATATTTTTTATGCCTTGTTCCGCACACTCTTTGATACCGTAGTTGTGTTACACATACAGTAGATCTTGGACTGAATGTGTTTATCTTTCCCTATGTTAGTAGCAGCCTCTCCATGAAGCCAATGGTGCTACTCTATAGAGTGTTTCTCCTTGCTGATAGTGATGTAGAAGATGTTTCTGTGTATTAAGTATACTTAAAAGTGTACTGGAAAGCAAAAGTACCAGTTGAGGACAAGCCTACAGTCTCAATATGTGCATCTCAGCCCAGTAACAAATGAGAGAAAAGTATATTTTAACTACACATGACAGAAATGCTAGTGCTGGAGTTCTTTCAGGAAGTTCAAATCAATAGGAATCATAATGGGTCAGAAGAAATTTTCAGTATTTCCCCCAAATTCAAGATGTCCAAGAGAATGAACTATTGTCAAGTGTAACAATTAACGCTTACAGAGGCTACTAATATAATTCATTGCTTTTATTTTATTCACTTTAGTATTCTATAGCCTACCCTTGACTGAAAAGCAAATGTCCAAACGCTACACGGCTGGATAGGGCGGGAGTACACCTGATAATTAATACATCACTTCCTGAGACTTCTGGTCCACATACTCACGTCTTACAGCACCATTTTGATCCCGTTAAGCGTGATGAAACTTCTGACATAAAATTCATAGTGGACTACATTTAATCTTGTTGAAACAAAATCTGAGGTGGCTTCTTGCCCTGAGTTCACAGAATACTGGCTCCTCTTCTTAAGTCACTGGAGTGATATATAATTATGTATTTTATTTTATTTTATTTTATTTTATTTCATTTTATTTTATTTATTTTTGAGCTATTTACACCCTGCCAGGTTCATGCATCAGAAGGACATCCACAACTTTGCTGCCCTTCTCATTTCAGGTGGGTTGTTCTGTTTTATATCATTAGTGTACAACAGTTCCCAGCACTCTAAAGAAAACAACAAGATGTGTTTGGAAATAAAACTAAGAACTTGGGCTGTTCCTACTGGCTATGATTTTAAGAGTGCATTAGAGAAGATGATTAAGTCATCTGTCTTCCATCTAATATCTGACATGGTGTGAAAAATATGTGTTGACTCCTTGTGAGCTGTGGGAGTGTTCTGTTTTTAGTTTTGAGCAGAATGGTTTTCTTCAACCCATTACAAATTATGGTCTGATGTTAATAACCATTTTCTCTTCTCTTGTTATTCAATTTTTATTTCAAGATGTTAATGTTTTTCCCTTTTTAGATTTTTAGAAGGAAATACACAGATGGATTTCAAATGCTGGTTCAGTCTGCAAACATTCTGGAGAAGAAGGTAGCTGGCAATTAAGCTTAGAAGTCTGGCAATTTTACCTGGAAATACAAATTCTAACCTACATGTAGAGATTTCATGTATGTAGTTTCTCCATTCACAGGCATTAATTAAATGCAGAGAGTACAAAGGAAGGTAACACTGTTGACATTTGTGAAGTCAAACTGATGCCAGCTATACTGTTAATGATGGGGGGAAATGAAGAATGCTCTAGATCTATCCATTTTCTGAAACTCAATGGATTTGGAAACATTTCCATTGCTTCCAAGGTCCAGTAACATGGTTGTGGCCTTTGAGGTCCTAGACATTGCCTCATTCTTTTAAGTTTAATTTCTCCACTGAATCATCATCATTTGTGAAACTACTGGATCCCAGAGATCTCCTGGAAGTGTCATTGGTTCCTGGGAGGAAGAATAAATCAACAAAAGGAAAAGGAGCTTTGGTGGTATCACTATGGTAATTGTGTGTTATATTGTCCTTCACTGTGTCTTGGCACTGTGATCAGCTGAAGCACAGCTGGACACATGCCTGCAGCAGGAATTTCAGCAAGTGCAGGTACCGCTTTTGATCAGACCCAATAAAGATGTCACATTTACTCACATTAAAACCTGTACAGTTGTCATGACCAATAACAAAATGTATATGCTTTACACGTAACAAAAATTTTGGCAGGGACACAGTGGAATGAGTTAAGCCAAAGGCCACAGAGATGTCTGAGAGATCTAGGACCACTCAGTCTGGAGAATGGAGAGCTCAGGAGGATCTTACCAATTGGGATAAATACCCAGCTGGGGGCAAAAACGATGACAGTGCAGGACTTCTCAGTGATGCTCAATGGAAGAGAAAGAAGACATGGGCAAAAACTGAAATATAGGAAATTTGACATTTTTCACTGTGAAGCTTGTCTAACACTAGACCACTTATTAAAACCCCAACTGGACATTCTCCCAAACAGTGTGCTCTAGCTGACCCTACTCCAAATAAATGTGTGTGTGTGCTGGGGGAAGTGAACTAGATAGTCTCCAGCAGGTCCTTCAAACCTTAGCCATCCTGTGATGCTAAGTGCTGGGGCCAGTGTGGTTCAACTTCTTTATTAAAGACTCAGACAATGGGGCAGGGCACACCTTCTGACAGTCTTTTTATTTTATTATAACAGTTTCAAGGGAAAAAAAATATTTCCCTGTCAGCTATTCAATTATCTCCTTTCCTCCAGCCTAATGGTAAGGGAAAAATTCATGATGTCTGAGGGGAAAAAAACAACAAGAATGGCATCAGTGTGTGAAGGAAACTGCATGTAGCCTCTGATTCTTGGACCAAATGAAGCCCTGATTAACATTTTGGCAGGGGCCAGTGGGGGACAAATATTGCCTCCCTGCAGCACTCCTGGCCAAGGCATTCACAGAACATTTAACATTTTAAACTCTTGGAATTAGGAGGCCTGTAGCACTCAGATGGGATATTGGCAAAAAAACACACAGAAGGGGAAAAATATATATATATATTTTTAGTAGTGCATAAAAAGCAAGATCATTAGATACCTCAGACCAGACCTCATTCAAACACATTGAGAAGTCCTCTAGCTAGGCTTGTCTGATTCCAGATCACAGTTTTTACTGCCTCCTCTTCCGCATTTTCTCTTCACCAGATTTTCCTCAGGAAATAAACAAGCTGTATAAAAGCCACCCATAGCAATAGCCCACTTCAAGTAGAAAGCAGTCTGAGTGAAATTTGGAACAATTAGATCAAAGCTTTAAACCAGAGAACATTTTATATGCATGCAATATTATTTATTTATTTTTAATTTACAAAGGGAAAAATAAGGATTTGGTGATTTCACTGAGAAACCAGCACAGTATAAACTTTCATCAAAGGAGGGCACATATATTCCCTTACTCATGCAGATTCTGGGGTGAATTGGCTGGTTTTAACAGACAGAGCACTCAGGCTAGGCAGCCTCATGTCACACAAGCACTCAGCTTGGCATCTTCTGACCGAGTTCACAAAACATAAGCAGAGCTTTTAGTCAAGCATAGCCATTAAGAAGGCTATCCTGTCATGTTTCGAAAGCTGAAGTATCATTCTTAGCTCCCTAATTATACAACAGCCACTGGAAGGAGATGAAAAAGGCATGGAGGATTGTTGTTACCAGGATGTTTATCTTCATTTATTTTAAGAAATACTCACTGATTATGCAAGATTTTGAAAAGAGAAGGCCAACTCAGCACAGCCAAGGCTAACAGTCTTAGTGTAGAATCTTACAGAATCTCATAGAATCTTACCTGTTGTTAGCAGATGATTGTCTTTGGAAGAGTAGTTACAAAACTGTGAGGTATAGATTGACACATGGCAAACTCCTACCTCTGCATTAATTACCTGCTTCCTATTCTTATCAGCAGGTAGAAATGAGATTTATTTTATATTATTCAACTGACTTCAGACATCTGTCCCAATATATTTTTACTTGCTGCGCAGAGGCCTAAATTTCTTTCCACTGAAAGAGTGCTTACATCACTAAGAGACAGAAATTTGCAGTCAATTCTGTGAGCTAGTAGCCACCATGAGCAGCAATGAAAAAGTGGTGATGTTTTTGAAAAGACTCAACATTTTTATCAGAATTTTCATAAAATTCAATCTTCTTCTGCAAGATCAGACTTGGAGGCCGTTAATAGTAGTGGTGACTATCATCTTTCACTTAAACTAATGAGGTGGGATTTTTTCAGTATATTTATGAAAATAAACTTGAAAGTGATCAGAAGAAATGTAGAAAATGGAAATGCTAAATGGTCTATCTGCATGCAGTAGGAACTAGGCTCAGGATTTCTGAATGCTTGGGCTTGATATGATTAAATACAGAGCATAACTAGTAAAGATGAATATCTAGGAGAAAAGAAACAGAGTATGCGAAGTTGCTTCTCTCCCTCATTTTAGTCTATTTCAAGAAAAAAAAAAGGTTTTACATGAATTGCGATTCATAAAATTATCATTATGAAGCTAAAGCTGGGAAGTATGTTCAGGTACAAAAATACTTTTATCTAGAGAAAAGGAAAATAAATACGTATTTTCCTCTAAAAATAAAATCAGTGATGGATAAAAAAAACCTTGTTTCTTGAATTTCTTGTCTGCAGTGGATGCATTTGCTAGGAGACTAAGTTTGAAAAATGCTTGCCCCCCCTCACCCCCTCCACACCCACCCCCCCCCGCCAAAAAAAAAGAGGAGTAATTTCTGAGCCTGCATATACACATGTTCCAGGAAATCTGTTTGGGGGAATCTGCAATGATCAGTATTTTTTCTGTACAGCTGAGATGGATGATATCCAGATTCCTCTTTCTCTGTGTGCCTTGGTCCAATCGCCTATCAATGGCATTGGACAGAGGTTTTTGAATGCAGCTTTCTGCTTCAACAGCTGGTAATGGTTTCTTGTGAACTGACTGAATACTTGCTGAGATTAATCACTTTCCTATGGCCACTGTACCAGGGAACTTAGGTAACAACACAATCCTTTTGCTGCAATGAAAATGAACAATTCAAGAAATTCCTCTAACAGAATTAGTAACTTTCAAGAAAGTCCAAAGGATGACTGAATGAAAGTGATATACACATCTATATTTATGCATGCATATATGCATGAATGTATTTATATTCCATATAAAAATGGCAAAGGTTAACACATGTATTGCCTCATGTACGCATCATATCATCCAATGGTAAGACATATTAATACTTAGCATTTTATAATGGGGTTTGAAACAGACCTTTGAGTCAAGTGTGTGTGTACTGGGGTATATATAGCATTATTTTTAATTTAATTTAATAATTATAGCATTTATTTGGTGTTTTTTTTCCACATCTTTGAGATGAGCTCTGAAGCCATGTGCTTAGCTCTAAGCACACACCTGATGGGAATTTCAGCTGACCAGATTCCTTTTGCTTGTCTATGAAAGTGATTGCCAGGCAAAAAGGCTCACTTTTGGCATTCAAAAAGCATTGACCACCTTGAGCTATCTGGTGCTCCTGCATCTCTATCACTAGCAAGCCAGAGGTCAGGTATTTTTAACTGAGGCATGTGAATAGTATGATCACAGCTTTATTAGCCATGCATTTTTATTTATAGCCCCACTGCTTACCTGAGTGGAAAGAGGAGGATTTCTCTCTGTAGTTGTGGCTCTCCTGGCTGACACCTGCACCTCTATAAGGCACAGTGCATTGGCATTTGTAGACAGTGTGGGTGGCACTGCTGCCAAGAAGAGTGAACCCAACGTCCTGAAGGAACTGGATTAGTCTTGTTTTATGTGTTCTGGATCTCCCAGAAAAAAAAAGGACATCTAGCCAGCGCTGGCAACACGTCTGATTCCCGCTGCTCAGTGGAAGTGGCAAAAATGAGTGACCTAATTAAAGGCCCTTTGTTTGCAATTTTCCAATAACAAATGCCACAGCGCCCTTCACTGAGCTCTCTTGTTTCTCCAAATGTCATACAACCATAGAATGACAGAATACCCTGAGTTGGAAGGGACCCATGAGGATTGAGTCCAGCTCCTGGCTCCACACTGGACCACCCAAAATCCAAACCCTACGTCTAAGAGTGGTGTCCAAATGCTCCTTGAACTGCAGCAGCTCAGGGCCGTACCCACTGCCCTGGGCAGCCCGTGGCCTTCCATACAGATACTCATTATAATTAGGACATCTTCACAGCAGTTGATTTCACAGTCCTTCTGTCTACTGGTCTCTTCAAAGAAGTACCCATGCACTGTGGACTTAGCTCACTCACATGGAGGAATGCGTTGGCTTTCCTGAACAGAATAATGGTGTCAGTTTAATCAAGATGCTGCTTTCTTTGTAATGATATTGGTCTCAGGAAAGCAGCAGCCAAAATGTAAGCAAGACCTTACTGCTATGTTATTATTACTAAATACGTAAAAATGCAAGTTCTCATGGGAAAAACAGCACTTTCAAAGCCCTGAGTCTAACTGTTTCTTTTTTAAAGCTTGTTTTATTAAAATAATGATGCTACAATTAGAAGCATAATTATAAAACTGTTTTTCTATATGAAAAATAACACAATTTAAAGGATTAAAGTTGGTAACAATTACTCTATCATGAGGCGTGATAGCGCTTGTCAACCCAGTCCTGCTTTGTTGTTGCATTCAGCAGAAGAAGTGGCATCAATTAAAACATGATTTTGCTAAAATACACACAAATGAATGGATAAATTTGGAACTGAAAAATATGGAGAACACTAGTAAAGACCTTGGCACTTTTCAAAACATAGATAATATCACAGTGTCCACAACAGTGAAATCTGCCTCCAGACTCTCCAGGAGATGGTTTCAGTGTGAGAGCCTTTATGGACTGAATCAGACCCAAGACACACTTTTTCTGGAAACCTGCTTCTAAGAGAGGCCAGTGATACTTGTCTCAGAGGGAGGCGGAGTTCTCTCTCCTTCCTCCCATCCCCTGCATCTTCAGAATCTGTGGAAGAAAAGGTTTTTTCCTTGCTGAGAGTGGCTGGAAGCTGCAAGAGCATAGGATAATCTACTGAAAAGGATAATTGTGATAGTGATTCTTCCCTTCCCTTCCCTTCCCTTCCCTTCCCTTCCCTTCCCTTCCCTTCCCTTCCCTTCCCTTCCCTTCCCTTCCCTTCCCTTCCCTTCCCTTCCCTTCCCTTCCCTTCCCTTCCCTTCCCTTCCCTTCCCTTCCCTTCCCTTCCCTTCCCTTCCCTTCCCTTCCCTTCCCTTCCCTTCCCTTCCCTTCCCTTCCCTTCCCTTCCCTTCCCTTCCCTTCCCTTCCCTTCCCTTCCCTTCCCTTGAGGTTTTTGTTTGTTTATTTTTGGGATCTGTTGTTGTTGTTGTTCCTCATAAAATCATACTGCCCTACTTTCAGTTCTGCTCAAGTTTTTGATGCAGTAAAATCTGCGGTGAGTGAGACCTACCAATTGTGCTATAAATTTTCTTCCCATATTTGAATTAATAATTTTATTTGCATGTTTTAATTTTATTTCTTTCCGCTTTATATTCCATTTCTCTTTCTTCCTTCCTTCATTTTAAAGCTTTTCTGAGGGCTTCTTTTGCCTTACATAGTCTAGGTATACATACTGCTGACATAAATACCTTCTAATGAACACTATGTTCACCTATTAACATATTTTGTGGTATTATTACCCTAAAGCACTTTTGGTTACAAATTAAAAAAAAAAAAAAAAAAAAAAAAAAAAAAAAAAAAAAAAAAGGCCAGTGGCATGAAGCAACCCAAAAGAAAAGAGCTAAATAACGTCATTAGATATCATACTAGAACATTTACTAGGATGTACGGAACACATTCCAGTAAAAATACATCCTCTGGGCCTATCTGAATATTGTTCTACCTGAAGTGGTAGGGCTGAATTCAATGAAAGAAGCTTACTTCAAGTGGAAATCTTCATTATCTTCTTGGTTGTATGACTAAATACTGCTTGTCTTAACCTTGCCTGTCCTTCCAATAAACTTATTCAGAAGTATGAAGATAAAGAATAAGCTTGTCTTTTACATTTCAATTTTGTTTTGTTTGGTTTTGTTTTGTATGTTTGTAACATGCCATGAAAAAATCATCTGCCCTCAGGGAAGGATGGAGACAAAATCAGAAGATAGTTCTGTTCCCAACATAGTGTCAGATGAAATGCCAAGAGATCAAGTGTTGTTTTTGAATACTGTTCTTCTCTGGTTTCAGTGGAGCCTCCTGCTAAAAAAAGCTGCAGCAAGGCATGACCAAAGGAGTCGTGACTTAAGACAGAAGCCCACACTTTCTTACAGAGAAATGTATGTTTCCAAGGAATTGAAAGGTTAAGAATTAATAGGAAAAGAGATTTTAACTATTCTGGGGGGAGATCCATTGCCAGTTCCACTGATAACACCAATTAAGTGTGAATTCAGAAGGAAAAAGTAAAGAAAAAAGTATTGAACACTGTTTCCTTTCAGCTCACAGGGCCACCAAGGCCACTTTGGCTTCAAATCTTCCCCCTCTGTATCATTTTTTTCTGAGCTGCTCTTGTTTCATGCAGTCCAGAGGCATTCCTTTGATTTTGTCAAGAATGCGTTACTTGTTAGGGATTACTTGCTTAGATTACTGGGTAGAGGGTGCAAAAAAGGAGTGGTAATTGAAGTGTTGCAGTACTCCTTTGGCCTCTGTTCTTTGCTTGCTTGTTTGTTTTCCTTCTCCCTGTAGTTTACTTTATGATCATATTGCATAAGTTATACAATCAAATTAGAGAATGGCTGGACTTTTTGACAGCATTCAAGAGTCTTTTCTCTACGTGCTGGATGATGATATGAAGCAACTTATATTAAAATGTGATTAAAAGAAATATTCTAGGAATATCCAAAAACTTAGAGCACACTCTTTTCTTTTAGACTCACTATAACACACTGCATTTATTTATAAATGATCTTAACTCCTGAATAACAATCCGTTCCCATCCAAAACAATGTGACCATGGAGAAGGGCCATGAAATCCAGTAAGTATTTTAATTTCTCAATTGTATAGATGACAGTCTATCACTGCTCTCTAAGCAGAGTTCACTAGGGATTCCTGGGTCATTGTGAGCATTCTAGTGCAAAACATCTCTTGCAAACAGTGCCAACGAATCTCAGTAATGTTTCAAAGTTCAGAGCAAGAAAAAGAGGGATATTTTATCTCAAAATAAAATTGATTTAACTTATTCATACTCATACCCTCACCATCATACATTTGCAAGCATCACAAGCGTATCTCCACCTACAGTGGACAGAAATACCAAAGCTGAGACAAAGGACAAGAGGTTTTGGAGGCCTCTTCAAGTTCTCCTGGATTGCCCTTTGGCAGAAAACTGTGAGCTGCTTTTCAGATGTGTCTTCTGTACCCTTTGTAAACCGACAGTGGTTGTGGTTATAAAGCAACATTTCTGGCTCAATGACAGTGTTTTCATCTCCTTTACCGAGTCACATATTGCTCCAGAATTTAACTTCTAGTCAACAAGCTTGGGTTTCTGCTTCCTTTATTATCTGTTTTTTTGCCTTACACTTGTCCATTCTTCCCTGATAGGGTGTCCTATGAAGCTGCATATAGATATGCTGTGATATGCCCTATGTTGCTATTCAGACAGTGTGAAGAGCCTTGGACACCATCATTCACAGGCAAGAAGAATGCAAGAAGATCATGAGTTGGAAAAAGAGCCTTGCTAACAAACAATTCCTTAGCATTTATTTATTATTAATAGTATTTCAGTAGCACATTAATAGCATTCAATTTATACATAAATAAGCAGCAAAGCCTTATGTATTCGCCACATGTTTAGCAACTTTCTATAATCTGTTTTTACAGATGATAATCTTAGTTTTCAGGGGCACATTCTTCAGTCAAACTAGATGGTCAGACAGAAAGGTTTTTTGACAATTCTGTTCACAGCTATACAAACATTAAGCTGTAGCAGGGCACACAAAAGTGCTCTTCCTGCAAGCTTGACATTTGCTTGAGTCCAGGGAGAGGCAGAAAAGGTGTCTCATGTAAAGCAGTCCTATGTAAAGAGCAGTTCTGTTCCTACAGTGCAAATACAAAATGTCTTGTCCTTTGATTTTTTAACCCAAACATTTCATTGAGAAGTTTTCTGCAAGGAACATTTGGCAGGTTTTGATTGGGCCTTTTCTCTCTGCTTTTTTTTTCTTTTATTCTTTTCATAAATTTGCTGTCGTCCCCATCCCCCCCCCCCCCCCCCCCCCCCCCCCGCATCTTTCCCCCTGCAGCAATCTCAGATGTTTATGCACCCTGGGGAGATAAGGAGGCTCTTCAAAAGGCATTTCCATGTCCTAATCCTTCTGAGTACAAATCAAATATTGATCTATTTAGTAAACTCAACTGGAGTAGTGAGGATTGTAAAAGCGTATTTACTCAGGAGACAGACCCCATGACAATGGCTGAATGGTGGGATTCTGGTGTCACATTAGTAAGTACTGTATAAAAAGTAGACACAGGTGAAAATAAAACATGAAAGGGAACTTTGATGCCTGTTACCATACAATAAAAAACATGTGACTTGAGATGTGACAATCATGTGCATTTTCTTGCAAGCTTCACAGAAGCCTTGCCTTTACAGGCAATATCAGTTTCACTGTTGTCTTTCTCTTTTTTTAGCTGTCCTTGCAAAGTGGAAGTGATTGTTTTGAGAGAAAATAAGGAGAAAACACTGAATTAGTTTATTAGTCCTCTGTATATGATGGAGTTAAACTTTCTTCCGTGTGTATTCATTGCTTTGTTCTCAAGATGATCTGCAGTTTGTTTTCATCAAGACAGGAATTTCATGACCAGTCATGAATTTGACTGGGAACACTTACTGTTTCTAAACAGCCACTGACAAAAGAAAATGTGTCTTTCTGAAACAGGGATTTTGCCCTTTCCTGTTTCCAGAGAAGGACAGGAGTGTTAGGAAGCTTCCTGCTTGTAAGTGAGTATAGTTTGTTCAAGTCCTCTGCTTTGGATTTGTGGGACAAGTTCTGAGCCTGAGTAAAGCTGACTGTGCATTTCTTGTATGCACAAGGAATGAAAAGCTATCTAGAATTAGGCCAGCTAAGAGATCACGACAGTGATCTTTTTCACTAGAATTCTTATAGTCAAGGTCAAGAGAGATTTCTGGTTTTCATCTCACACTGGATTTTTCATGTAGATATATGAGTTATTCCAACACAGAAGAGGACAAGGTTAAGCAGAACTGTGTAATTTACCTTATCATGGACATTTCTTTTCTTTTCCTGAAGAATTTCTTCAGGGTGGACTGACACCTGAAGAAATTCAGTACCTATACCATTCAGTGAGAAAGAGAAGGCATTTTTCCATCAGTGCAGGAAGAAGATAGTCTTTCACTTAGTTTGATAAGGAGAACATCCAGGGGTGTTTTTCCTTTTGTTCTGTGCAAGAGAGACTGCAAAATATTATTTTCCTTTGAAATAAAAGAGGCTAAGGACATCTTTCTCTTGCACTATATTTCTGGAAAATTTGATGTTCTTGAAGTGCAGAGACATATACCGAGATATTTCTTCCTTTGTCAAGAAAACTAATGAAGGAATACTGCTGTTTTTTGCTTCTGCAATTGTTTTTTTTTCCTTCAAAATGTATATCTGATAGATATCCTTTCAGTTAAATCTATTCCCTTTTATGAGAGGCACAAGGAAAGAAATGCCTTTTTAGGAAAAATGAGAGAAGTAAAATGTTTCCATAACAATTATTATTCACCAGTTCATTTTATTAAAATATGACAAAGGAAGGGGAAAATAAATTAAAAAAAAAAGAATTAGCTTTCCACTTCAACAAGGTTTGTGAACTTTTTTTGCTAGCCCACTTTAATAAGCATGAAAATGTGAAGAAACTAGAAATGAAAACGCTTGGTTGTACATTAACAAGGAGTAACTAGGAATTAAAAAACGAACATCTTTCACAACATCAGTATATTCTGTCTAAAAGAAGAACAGAGTGTACAAACCAAGAGGAAGAGCTGGCTTACAGGTCAGCAAAGAACTAGTATGTCACAAGAAAAGACTGTATGTAACTGTTGTGAAAGCTGTTACGCATAAGAGCATGGTTACCTGAACTACACATGAGAATCCTTTCTTGGCAGAAGTTACACAATGGGAATAGAGTGGCAACTTCTACCTTTGTTGCATGATACTCGTCAATATCTTCCAAGACAACAGGGAGAAAATAAAATAAAAAAATATTTAAAATAACTCAGGAGAAACTCCTGACAGAAAATGTTTGGTAGAGTCAATGTGGTGGTGATGACCTTGGAGAAAAGCATCACATAGCCATTGCTTGCTAATAGCTCTGAGGGAATGAAGAACACCCATCCCTCTGCTTTGCAAAGATATTCACTGGTCTCACCTCTCTAAGTTGTCATTCATTTCTCTTTGCTTCTAGGTGCCACAAACTCCAGATGTTTTTTTCTTCGTGTGCTGCGAGCCTGATTGTTCTGCTTCTCAAGAGCAGAAGCACACATTTAATGAAGACTTTAATTCTCTCAGAAATGGAAAACTGTACTCAAATCTAGTTTGAGATTGTACTTTTGAGTCTTTAAAGAACACTGCCTTGACACACTAGAGTAGGGGAAAATAAATCTGTCTGGCATTTCTATTAACCCATGCTACCAGGTGTCATATTGCTGTTCTTCTATAGTCCATAGACTACCAGGAAGTCTTAGTAAGAATGGACTATAAATTACATCTAACAACATGATGTACCATTTTGTTTTCACACATCAAGCCTATTTGCTTTTAATAGAACAACTGAAGATTTAACATGAAAGTGGAAAACCACCTGAACCACCCAATTTCTTTCTAAACCCAGTCCTCACCTCATAAAAGCACAGAGGTAATTTTCAGGTAGTTGAGACAATAGCTAATACAATTATTATTATTATTATTTGTAATTATAATTTGATGGAAGATAAATCTCAAGGGCAGGTATCTATAAATAAACATCCACAGTATGGGCTGAATAACATTTCACAATACCTCCAGCTCAGAAAGCCAGCAAGCTGTGCTGACTAGAGCACAATGAACTCTCTGCAAGGAAGCCTTCTCTTTTCTTTCAAACAATTAAAAGTAAACATGAAACAGATGTGCTTGCATTTGGCTCTATACTTCTCACAAAAGCTGGATTTAGGTTAGACTACGCGGGCACCCAAGCTAAGGAAACAGATTGTCCCTGAGCTGTGCCTGCTATGGGATGACTCATTTTGTCCTGTGAATGGCAAAGGTCCCCTAAAATGGCTGTTTTACTTTGAATAATGAAAATTTTTGTGAGACATCCTTACTTCCAAACTTTTTATGTATCTGTCTTCTGCACCTCACTGTCGAGAAGCTATTCATTCGGCAGCATTGCTCAAAATCTTCATCTTCAAGCCTCTCATCTGAGATGCCTTGGATCAAGCCAGAGATCCTTAATGTCACAAGCATGCCATTTGGCTCCTAGCATTTTTAAACAGGCAAGCTGTAACAGTAATTGGAAATATAGACAATGTCCAGTGAGGGGTTAGAATATCCTCCTTGCTTTCTGTGAAACATTTGTCAAAAATAAACCTTTGCAAATGAAGCAAAAATTGGACTTTGACAGCAAAAGCTTTCATTATGAATGACAGTGGTATCTTTGATAATATTGCTGCAGCATGCAGAAGTCCCCATCACAGACCAAGCTCCATCATGCTAGAACACAAAGTACAGCAAGTACACAAAAAGAGTCCTCCCCCAAAACTTGTTAAATCTTCACCTTAAATGTTTACATTCCCAGGGTATTAGAAAGTATCAGTAAAAATGAGGCCTTTTTAAATTGGTGACATCTGTTGACATAGAATGGACCCTGAAAATATAGCTATAAAGTGGAGAAAATCAATGTCAAAAAGACAGTTTTTTTCTAAGTTTAGAAATATGCGGCCATATTTTAAAATTGTTTAGTTAGATACATTCATGTCACTGTTATTAAATAAGTCATGAATCCTTTGTAGTTTATTATTATTTGATATACAAAGTGGATATTCACTACGTTTTGATATACCACAAGGTATTCAGGCTAATGTTCACTCTAGAAGAACACTTCTCCTTCCTTTGAATGCAGTAGTGCAAGCAAACTTTTTCTTTGTTGCTCCTCATGTTCTCAATGATAAAATTAATAATTTCAGTATTTTAGTTTTAAATTCAGAGCAATCTTTACATACACATATATATAAAAATATATATAAAAAAGTAAACAAATATATATATATATAAATAAGTATATACAAATAAACACCGTGTAAATATATATGATGTATATATAAATAGACATTTAAATATATATTTACATGGTGTTTATTTGTGGACATCCTTGGAATAAAACTAATAGCTTAGACTTGATATAAAATATGAAGTTTTATTGTCTTTTTTTCATTCAAATGTTCCCAGAGATGGAGACAAGAATTCAGTATAAAGAAACCATCTATCACATTCCTGACAGATACACACATGATAAATACATCTGTCAGTACAGTATATTCTGTGATCCACTTACATTAAAACCACAATATCACCAAATACAAAAGCCCACATAGTGTTTGGATGTGCCTGGAATATATGGATAGTGGAGGGTCCTCCATGTCACAGGACTGTTGGTTTGCCTCAAAGTTATGCCTCTGGCTCTTCTTACTGAGAAGGTGCTGACGGAAACTTCAGACGTCTTTTAAGGTGCTTCATAAATTTTCCTATAATGTATTTATGATATTTACTGAAGACCAAATGACCAATGACTTTTCATTAGCTTAGTTAATATCGACACCTAGTAATATAACTAGGGATTTCATTTGGGCTCATGCAAAATAATGCAATTGCGTTTCTAAAATACATAACCATCCATAATGAAAGCTCCGTGCTAGTTTCATTAAAGGTAAGAATAAGCTTCTTATCACTTCCAGTGAAGGAATGAGAGAAAAAATAAAACAAGGTAGAAACAGTGTTTTGTATTGTGCACAGAAACCCATCACAAACTCCACAGATCCCTATTCATTACCATTACGGGTGGTGCAGTTTGGAGAAACTCCACCAAATTCAGCAGCAGTAATTCTGTTTTTATCTCTGGAGGATCTGGCCCTATTTAAGTGTGCTTCTATTTGTCTGACAATGAAATTCTGATAACAAAAGCTCATTTGAGGATGGAAGGTAATGTTCCTTCCTTAGTAACATACAACAGTTTCTTTTACCATGACAGGCCTCTGGATTCAGAGTGCCTACTGTCTGATTCCTCTTCACTACAAGCCCAGGAGGGTCTGGAACTGTCCTATCTGGGTCATGATGAGACATGGCTTGCCCTTACTTGTAACAGATCTTGGCTTCTTCTAGTGCTCAAGGTAAATAGAAGGATTTGTCATCGACACTTTTCTGAGAGACAGAGCAAAGCTAGAGGTGGTTTCTTTTGCAGAAGTTACTAATTCAGTACAGAAAGGCAGAATTGCAAATAAAACAGATGGAACTTCTTTGGTTTTAATTTCTGTTGTTCAGCTGGCGGCAGTTTGCCCATGTCAGACAGAGACAGCAGCCTAATCCATCCCAGGTTCTTCCTGTAGGCAGTTCAGCAGAACCCAGCATGCTGAAAAAAAGACACACTCTCCCAACTTGACCCCACATTTGTGAGGGGATTTTCTTATGAATTCAGTTGCTCAAATGCTATGTAAGTATTGCCCAGAATTGGAGATGGAGAGAAGCATCTGTCTGAGAAAGGTGTCCTTTCTTTTTGCTTCTGAAACTAATGGATTACTACCTGTTGTCTGCAGTCCCTAAAGTAAAAGGGTTGCAGCAGAAGACAAATGGATAAACTCAGTAGAGAGGAGCTTGTGAGTGCTTGCACATGTTAGATTTTGTTTGTGTTTAGGTCTGATCTCTTCACCATCTTGTAAGGCAGGATGTGTTCCCAGTCGCTTAATACAGCATAAAGGTGGCGTGGTCCCGTTCTCCTCTGTGTGTTTTCCCAGTCATCACATGGCAGGTGTACATGAAACTCTGTGGAGATGCCCTGGTAGGTATTGCCAGTGAGTAAGGTTGTGGACCTTCCTGCAGCAGGAATGTGAAGTAATAGCTGGGCATAGCTGCTTGTAGTTCACTTGAAGCTTTAAGTCAGTAATACATAATAGGACAAAATCCTGTGATTTAGACAACACAACCATCCAAACATGGCTGTGCATGCTGCATTATCTCATTTCTATAGCAATTCTGAAAATTGCCAAACTGAAAATCTGACCCTCCTGATAGTGGGCCTGTTCTTTCAGAAGTCAGGCCTCAGAAGACAGTGTAGCATAGAAAAGATGGTGTCTTTATATTTTTATATTTATATCTTTATATTTTCCTTTCTTAGATGAAAAATCTGGTTCTTAGAGACAGAACAAAAAAAAATTAGGTTGACCTTTCCAATGCCATAAGACAGGTGGCACTTCTCTCTCCCTTACCTTTTCTTCTCTGCTTTCCTCTACTCCACTATCTCCCAGTGTCTATAAACTGCTCTGGCTGAATTTATCAGGTTCTAGAAAAGCTGGTGTGAGTGATGATCATTCTTCTCACCACAATGGCATTAGCTAAATCCTCCTTACCGAGGGACAGACTCAATGTTATTTTAACGTTAAGCTATTTTCAGAGCTAACTTATGTGCCAGGGAAAATAGGTGCCTCGGAAGACTTCAGTCCAGGACTTCAGATGATGGGGTTAGCTCAGTATCTGTCTCCTGGGTTGTGCAATATCTGATAAAAGAGAAGTACGCTGTGTGCCAGAGAAAGCTACAGGGAGGGGCGCAGGCAAAGGCACGTTGCAGTTCTTTGAATATGGCTGGTGTTCTGTCAGAGTCTCAATTCTCTCATTACCGAAAGACAGTAAGCAGTCTGGGGATCTTTGAAGCAGATGCATGACCAAGCCAGAGGTGACTCTTGTGAGGTGTCTTCGCACACCAAACATAGCTAACTCACATTCTGCCCAGAGTTCTTACACAGCTATCTGAATAAATGGCCCTTTCCAAATGGGCAGTTTGTTCTGAAATTCCTTTTGGCCTTGTTTCTTGCCTTCAACTACAAGTTTCAGTAACAGCTACAGAGCCACTTGTAATTCTACCAGATTTTACCGGAATAAGGATTTGCACATGTGATGAGCAGGCTCAGAGAAGCAGGTAAATTATACAATTATGTACACTTAAATGTAATCACTGTTGTATGAACACTAAAAAATGTAACAAAACTTACATTTTTCCTGTAAGATCTGTAATTGTTCACCAGGAGATGACCAAGCAAACCAATGTCACCAATGTCATGGTGGCAGCAAGGAGAACATGTAGTTGAAAGTGCAATCCCAAGTAAATCTCAGTCTGCACCTTCCTGAAATCCTGAATATGAGTTTGTATACCAATGTAAATGTCTCTAGAGTCTAATAATCACTTAAGCTTGTGGCATCTGGTAAAGTCTGCTGTCTGTGCAAGTTGAGTGATTTTCTGAAAGTACTTCAGGACACGTAACAGCTACAAAAATAGACAATGTACTCACTTTGGGAACCTGCTGTTCTCCCAATGCAGCTGCGAATTCTTCAGTGATGCTTTGTTGACTGCTATAAGCACGCTGCTTATGATTTTTATTGAAGACATTTAAATATGCAAGCAAGCAAGTCAATTCTGTTATTGCAGCAACTGAAAGAGGTTTTGGTTACATTTGAGGAAGGTTTTTTTAATTAACTACTTACACAATATATACCAAAAATGATGTGCAATATTGCCATACATAGACTTCTCTCTCTTTGTTTTTATTTCTGTTTTTACCTCCTCAGTATTAATTATTGTTTCAAAATATCTGATCCTTAAGAATGGTATTTTAAAAGTTTGTTGGCCTTTATGGGACAACTTGAGCCAAAACCAAGCTATAGCCATGGATGTTGTTTTCCTGCTGATGTTTGAGGTGCTTGATAGCCATTCCTTACAGTTCTCCACTGTACTCCCTCAGTGCCTGTCCACTATTGACACTGGAGCAGAAACAGACTTGTGTCCTTGAAGCTCACAAAAGATCTCTCCTGCCATACCCCTGAACCTCACTCTTACTGGGAAGAGTACGTCATTCATTTTAACTCCTTTCTCTCTGGAAACGTCACATATTGCCTTCTTCTTTGCATCAGTAAATACCAGAGATTTATTTTTTGACAAGGACCAGCAAGCCCATTGAATATGACACAAAGAAAGACTAAATCTACAGAAACTTCAGGTTGCTTTTCTTCTGCAACTCATTAAAATGGATAAAGGTTCTTATTCATTACTCCATTCCTTCATCTGAATTATTTCAATTCTATGAAATAGGGACTGTATAAACAAGTCTCACCCAGTATAACTCACATGTCATATACACAGTGCTTTTGACTGGCATAAATTTATTCATTAGAACTAGTACAATCAACAGTATTTAAAAAAAAAAAAAAAAACAAAACCAAAAACGTTTGGATTTAAGCTTAGTTACTATTCTAGACTAATTATCTCAAAATAAAATAAAATAAAATAAAATATATGAAGATGAGGCAACAGTACACTCTGGAAATGTATAAGCCTTGAGTATATTTATCTTCATTTTCTTTACCTTAGTAGTTACAAAGCCATTCTTTTATTCTTTCTCTAGTTCAGAGTGTGCAATTAAGATCTGAAAGAGAGACAGGCAGTCCATATATGGTGATGCCAAAATGATCCCAAATTCTTCAGTTTCCTAAACTAGAAGTAGCAATACTTTCATACACAGTATTATTATCTCTGCTTTAGGAAAAATAAATAAATAAATAATACACACATACCAGCTTCTTTCTATACTCGCTAAATAAGACATTTTTTGCTCAATTCTGCCATATCATTCATTCAGATATCTCCCTCTCTGACAGAGAATTCAATTTTCTCACTGCTATTTCCTTCCCAGTGAAATCAGTAATGGAATTTCAACTGGTAGTAGAAATAATCTGTAAACATGAGCCAAGTAAAAATGGTACAATTCAATTTCTCTTGCTGTTATCTCCTTCACAAAAGAAAACAGCAAGTTCCCCTGGCCTAGATAAGGCTGTCAAATCTTCTCAATGTAACTCTTTGCAGCAGTGAACTTTGTTCACATGATTAAGACTTAATGGTGTCACTTTTTCCCCCAAGTTTCATTGAAGAAGGTTAGTTTTCAGTGATGAAGCTACTAAGAAAAGGACATCATGCAACAAGCTTTTCACTAATTTGAATGAAAAATAGCTCCTTTGTTTTTCCTCTTCAGTTCACAGAAAATCACTTGTGGATGTTACAGGTCTGAATCAGCCAATAGTAAAAAAACCACCCCAATGAAAATAATTGCAAGTAACAACTATTCTTCTCAGGCATCATGCTGATCTGTTCACTGTCATGTTTAAGAGACTGTTGTATTTTATAGAGATGTACTATTTTGTATCTATGCATTTCAAATGCAATCTAAGCAATCTCTAGGAAAAATATTTTACACTCTACTTGAAAAAACAAGCAGTGTAAATAAATGTGCACCATTGTGCACACGCGCGCACACACACACACACACACACATACACACACACACACACAAAAAAAGGGTGAAATCTGTAATAATTTACAGATCTCTTCACTGGTGTGGGTATACCTATAGACCTTGGGTCCAAACAGTAGGAGTAGTAACCAACCAGTTTGGCTGCCTGATGGTTTAGCTTCTTTGTGAAGAAGAATGATGCTGATACTGCTGATTTTGTAATAGGTGGTGCAAGTATGTGCCTCTTTTCCAAGAGGCATGTCAATGTTACAAACCTGAGAATATACTGCAGTGGTAGAGAAAAATCCACATGCCATCTGAAATTCAGCAGAGGAAGAGATGTTTTGAGATCCTTAGTCATATAATTCAGTATGGTTTTGCATGAGAGGCCAGGTGAGATAAAGGAACATCATTCTCACATTCCTCTGTTTTTTAAAGCTCCAAAAGAGTACTGATTACTATAGGAAAGAGTACTTAAAATGAAATTTGGGGTGTTCACAAGAACTATAAGCGTTTTGAATGTGTTTCACACCTACATAACAAAAGAATATCGGTACCAGAGCCTTTATTCTTCAGTTGTAAGCATTTATTTCCATTTAATTTTTTTTTTTTTTAATGATCACTGTGAACTAGATGAAATTTTCAGTGCTTTTACAGTCAGAATAAATCTTAGATGACAAATGAAAAATCTCCAACCTCAGTCCTCAGCATGAACAGTGTTTTCTGCAGGCAGGCTGACTGATACTGACTTGGATTTCGGAACATCTGACGTGAGGAAAGGTAAACAGAGAACTAAGCTTCTCAGAGTGACATTCATATCTGCCAGGGTACCTACACCATTGTCTGCACTTACGTGACCAGCAGGTCTTTTCCTGTTGTGAAGCTGCCGGAGTTCTAGTGGACAGCCAGTGAAAGTCAGACTGCAGGAGACAAAGAAGGCACTGGTGCCATAAAGCACTGGACAGCTTTTGCCTCTTGACCACAACAAAGCCTCTCCCCATGATTTTGCTGGAAAAGAGGACCAAGTGGAGTTTCAATGATCTGAATCTCCTCAGATCTTCTTGGAGAATGGGAAATGCATGGAACTTGATGCTGGGTAGGAATAGCTCAGTATACTGTGGAGAAGGACTATTCTCTTATTAGCAGATCTGCCATCACAGATGTACTTAAATGGAAAAAAGAAACATCAATTAGAGATCAGCAACAAACTGTTCTGGAAGGAAAGTGAGCTGATTATTTTATTGAGGCTTTTACCATTGAGCAGGTTTGAGCCTCACTTGTTCTTGGAAATTCATCTTTACGGCACTGTTAAGCCTGCAGAGTGTTCTTTCAACTAGTAAAGGACAATTATCAACAAAATCACAGAACGAATAAAATTGGAGGAGATCTCGGGAGGTTATCTCCTGGTCTCTGATCTCTAGTCAGCTACACCTGTTCAGCTGAAGTCATCTAGAACAGGTTGCCCAGAACACTGCCCAGACGGCTTTTGACTATATCTAAAGATGATATTCTACCACCTCTCTGGGCAACGTGTATCAGTACTGCATAACCTGCACAGTAAAGAAACACTTTCTGATATCCAGAGGATTCCAGCTCTTTTTCATCACTATCTAAAATGCATAGCTAATGATGGTGATTATGTTGAAACAGTGTCTTTTGTAGATGAGAATTTGCTCTATCAGATAGTGTTATTGTGCTCTTTGTATCTGTTGTGGTTTTCATAGAAATAAGTAGGAGGCATTACTGTCAAAGCAACCTATGTATCTACATAGTTAAGCTTTCTTCTCTTCAGTCTGAACAGTTCTAGCTCTCTCATCTTCTCCTCATAGGAGAGGTGTTCCAGTCTCTCCATCACTTGCCATTGGCCTCTAAGTCTTTCTTGTACTGAGGGGCCCGGAACTGGATGCAGTAACCAGATGAGGCCATAACAATGCTGAGTGGAGTAAAACAGTCACTTCTCTTAACAAGCTGAGTGTTATCCTAAATGAAAGCCACTCATGCCCTGTAAGTAGATGGGAATCACTGTTCTATTCACATTTGTTTCTCTCTCTTTTTGAAGTATCCAAGAGGGATTAAGCAAGTTCATTTAATAAGATTAATTTGTGAAAGACCTAGAGCTACAACAGACTCCTGAGGAGGGATTATTTAATGCATTTGGAAAAAAGACTATCCATGTTTAAGTGCATAATTAAATGTAATCCTTTTTTAGCTATTGGATTGCATTTACATTTCATTTACTTAGTTATTTATTACTTTTCCAGCTAAGAGAAACATGGATTAGGAAGCCTCTACAGCAGTGGGGCATTCATATCATCTTCAGTTGGCCAGACTTGATGTGGTTTTTTTGTTTGTTTGTTTGTTTGTTTGTTTGTTTTCCAGCATCTTACAAGTGAAACATATTTATTTCAATGATACTAGCATTGAAAAACTGAGTTATTAGGGATATTTTCAATATTTGTAGGCTTCAAAAAAAAAAAAAAAGGAAGAAAACCTGCTGCTGGTAAACTTGACTGATTTTCTCTGATTTCATGCTTCTGAGGTGGAACTGTCTTACTTAGACCTCTTGTGGGTGGAAAGGACTTCGTGGAGTGTAAGGTGACAGATGAGGGCTCCTTGGGTCATTTCTGCAGTAATCAGAGGTCATATTTAAGGAGCACTCTGTTCCCACCCACCACAGCTAAATTGAGGAGCTTGTGTTAGGAGAGCTCAGCATGCTAGGGCTTGTGAATCTTAAAGAAATTCCTGTTTCTTTAGCAATAATGAAGATGCTAGATGTTCTGGGAGAGAGAGAAGACTGGTAAAGAGAACATACACAAGTAGATCTATCCAGATGAAGACTTTTCTGTAGACAAGTTCTTAGTGGCAAAATATTAAAATTTTGGCAGAAATCATGTCTTCAGAATCTCCAGAGCTGAAAAACTATAATGTTAAAGCAACAAAACCAAAACAAACAGAACTAGATTTACAGCTGAAAAATACTGAGATTATTTTTTCAGCCCAAATTTAAAATTGGAGAGATGCTGCCTTAAAAAAAAATGTTTAGTTAAATTTTAGCTTTCCTTCAGAAGACAATATTCTGATGGAAAGCTTTTAATTCAGTTGACTGTCAATCAGTGGCACCCAATCATTCACAGACTTTCAGATGGGAAAGCCGGTGCTGTGGCCCACTGACCAGCACTTTTGGGGCAGACAGGCATTTCTGTGGGAGGGCAGTGGATTCATTCCGTGTTTCGCAGGCTTCTTAAACAGTGTGGTCTTACCCCATTCTTCTCAAAGAAAAACCTAGCTGTAGAGTAAGTTGTAACTTCTCTTAAAGAAAAGCTGAACAACTCCTCAAAGAATCTTGACACGAATACCCTCTTTAGAAGTAACAATCTTTAAAAATGTGTTGAATTTTGTAGGCATAGCCTTCTTTTTAAATCAATACATTGCTCAAGAGCAAATTGTTATCAGCAAAATTAATGAGAGCAAAGTTACTTTTAAAAAGCAAACAGCAGAATAGAAGATCTGCTTAAAGGTGCTATTTTGAATAAATGAAGAACATTTATTTTCCACATTCTTAAGCATGAACTCAGGAAAAAAATGTACTATAATGCCAAGGTAACTAAGAAGAGAAGTAACAGATGGCTCATTAGTTATTTAGCAACATATTGGGTATTACCTCTTCTATTAAAAAAAAAAAAAAAAAGAGCAAAAAGCAACAAAACAACAACAACAAAATACAAACACCAAACCCAGCGCACTTGCTTGAAAGCATACTATAAATGGTGAAGATCAAAAATATAATATAGACAAGATATAAATGAGGAGAAGTGCTTAATGTCTCCTCCTAGGGCAAATAAATAAATAAATAAAGCAAGAGTACACACAATTCTTGTGGTATTTTTTAAAATAGAATAATAATAACAAAATCCTGACTTTCAGGAAGGATGGACAGAGAGTATCTAATTAATGGAGAGGAACAGACTGCTTTCTTTGTGATCTGATTGCCTGTCATAACTCTCTGAACACTCTGCTTGTAGTGGAGGAGTTGTTCCACCCACTGTGTGAGACGCACTGGAACAGCCTGCTTGTGTAACTCGGTACTGTATAGCAGGAGGATTCCTTGGGTGTTTATATTTGCCTTCATCAGTTCCCAAATGAAAAGTGATCTGTTAGCCATTTCACTTACCTACCTTTTGCAGAAGGCTGGAAGAAAGGAAGGAGAGTTTGGGAAGATTCATCAGACTGCTCTAAACCTCAAGTACAGAAGGATTGAGAAAGCAAGAATGTGAAGCCAGACAACTGAAACAACCGTGATCAGAAAAGAAAGCAAAAGAAAACATTTTGAAACAAAATTCTAAAAAGCAGCCTTAGGCAGACAGCCAACTACATATAAGCAACTCAGCTCTTTCAGAGGAGTGTCCTCGTACTATTAAAGTGGAGCTGAAAAGAGATTGCAACATACTCTTTGTTGAAGATGCAGCTGTGTCAGGTACATTAATTGAAGATTGTGCAACAGTAAAAACAAAACTCAGGTTTAGATAGTGACAGATAATGTAAATAGAATCTCTCCTGACGGTACAAGGTGATCCTGGATACTACAATCTTTACATTAGAGCATGCTAGAAAACAAAAGGAAGATAATAAAAGTCATGAGCTAATATTGGAAGATTACCAGATTCTGTTTGTGTTCAAAAGGTAGCAGATGAGGCTGTTAGAGTGTTCAGATGCTGCTGTGCCTACAAAAACTACTTGTGGAGACTTGTAATGAAATAATAACATTAATGTCCATTCAATGCATATGAGGAAAATAAAAGTTTTAATTCAACATTCCTGGCCATACAAAAACACGTTCAATACCTTTCCAAAGAGTCTTATGCTCTTAACAAAATAGCACAGTCTTGAACTATGACTAAATTAGTCACGTTGTTAGAATTTAAGATTCAATACCAAAGTAAATAGACTAACATGCTCTTTATAGGCAGAGCCTTCCCCTGCCTGCACAGCGTTGATACTTTTTCCATAGTGTCCCAGCCTAACTTTGGAGTAGAAATCAAACCCTTTGCCAGTATACTTTTTTTTTTTTCCTCCTGATGTTCAGATATTATGATGGCTTGAGGGGAAAATGAACCATTTCTGCAGAGATTCTTGCTGTTCTGCGCAGAGGTGGGAGAGCCTTGTCACCCTGAAATCAAATGCAGGCAATCAGTATTACATACCAGTTAGGTATTACAGATTAAACAGCATCAGCACATAAAAACTGTATTTTGTATACAATCAGCTTTCTTATGTGTGACATAACAAACATTTACTTTCTTTGACTTTGAGTTCTATAGTCAGTGAAGATGGCTGTTCTACAGCTATTTTACCATTTAAGAGATTGAGAGAAAAAAAAAAGTGTGAAAAAAATGTTTTTCTTCCTTAGTTTCTTTTGGCCAATAAACAGCATTTTTTTTCTCAATGTCCACTTAATAGTAAAAGCTCACTGAAATGAATACAGAAGGCATGTACTCTTGGAGAAACTAGCTTGTTCTTGGTTGAGGCTGTAGCAAGTGTTGCATCTCTCATACCTTGCTATCATTCTGTCTCGTATCTTACGGGACAATTATATCTACAAATTACTTATCAAGATACCTGACAAATCACATGGAGCTTTGACAGAAATGATGGAAAGTGGTGGCAACTTTCATGGAACTAAGGCAAAAACTAAGATGCCTTATGATGGCTGTTAATAAACTGAAAAAAAAAAAAAAAAAAAGTAAAAGCAGGATAGAGCAGACTCTTAGCACGGACAGCAGGTACCATCTTGGGATCTCTGCTAAAAGTCTTTAGTGCCAGCAGCTTCCTGTGGCTGGATTACTAGAAAATGCTTGACTTCCTAGTTTGTGATTTTGCCCCAGAAGACAGTGGGCCATCTTCTGTTGTGCTTAGTGGCTGAATGTGCTCCACTCCCACAGTCACACTAGCAATTGCTAATCTTCAGATTGACTACTGCAAGTGCAAACTTGATCCTAAAATGTAGGGCATCTTCAAGAAAATGGACATCAGGTTTATTTTACAGTGTCTTGAATTTCAGTGGGAGTACAATCATTCAATTTCTGCATGATTTCCATGTCATGGCTTCTGTTCACTTGTATTCAGCTTTTTATCTTGTTTTTAAGGCACATTTTTACTGTCACTCTTTCCTACTCCATCTTATTCCAAGCTCTTGTTTTGATTATTTAACCAACCTACTTTCTAGAGAAAGAAGACAGATTTTAATTCAAGATCTTCTTCAGTATTTCAGTGTGCTTGCTGAACAGCTTTTTCCAGCTTCTCCAGAGTTCTCAACAGGGAGGAATATTATTTATTCAGACACCTACAGCAACAATGTACCTGCCAGAGAGAAGATCTTCACAAAACTCTTAAAAGAGTTGAAACGTTGCCTGAAGCAGGAGGCCTCTGCATAATTTTCTTTTTATCTTTGCCTAACAGGGTCATAAGTCTTCATTCTAATACCTCCCCTGAGCAAACCCTGTCCTAAAGAACATACCGACCCTTATAAGCAATTTATAAAGAACACAGAGGCCAAAAAATGCATTTTGTGTAATACCTTAAACTGGAAAGACACAAATTGGCATATACTCCTTTTCATATTTTGGATTGCCTACTACTGTGTTGTCAAGAATGACAAGTAGAACCCCCAAAAATTAAGAGACCTCAAGAAAAGATGAAATACCAAAAGGAGCCACCTCTCTCATTTGCCCTTTCCATCTTAAAGAGGCTCTCCTTACCATAGAAGTTGGTTTGCCTGTGTGTCAAGGAAGTCAGCAGCATAAGTAGTAGATACAATTTTGACTTTTCTTAAAATTCAGTTTGAGCAACTTGTTCATATATATATATATTTTTTTTACTTAAATATCAGATATGTGAGTAATTGTCACGAAGTTGAGCTGCTCAGTGTAATTCTGAGTCAGATAAAAAGATGAGTTAGCAACTCTGGGACGTACATATGCTGTCATATCTGGGTCCTGCATAGAAATACCTGAGCTAGCTGCCAAAATTATTAGTTTAGGTACTGCTGTCAGCACCGTGTGGCAATAGGAAACTCTGAATTGAAAAATGCCTCCTTCACTTGTTTGGTGCTGATCCTGTGCCATCACTTGGTAGGGTATTGAAAGAAGGGAACTGAGAACTGACTTGTATGCCTCTCTCTATGCACCTGCAGCATACAAGCATCTCATGTGAAAAATAGGCAGTGAAGAACAAACGCTAGAGTTTACCTACAGTATTTTTCCATAGAAAGTTTAGGTTAGAAATTGCTCTGCCTCTGCTGAAACTCTTTCCCTCTGAAAGTTAAAGAAGACCAGATAAGCCAAGACATAAAAATGAAATGGAAAACCTACCCAACAATTATCCACTCTGAGATGTTGTTATGCATGGAAATTTTAGTGCTCTTTCTAATCGCCCAGACCTTGCTGAGAGAAAAAAGAAATCTGATTTTTACTTGAAAAAAGAGTAAGTAAGTTGCAACTCTTTGCACAGTTGTTCTTTCACAGAGCATAGCTATTCCTCACCTCTGGAAACACTCAATCCAGGATACTCCATGCTCTGTTCAATTTTCTCTGGGTCTGTGAGATTTTCTGAGAAATAAACAAATTCATAAAATTGAATGTTGATAATTGGCCAAAAGAAAAACAAAAACACACACACACACACACACAAAAAAACCCAACCAACCAACAAACAAACAAAAAAACCACTGAGCTTCAACCAGAAGAAGCAGGGTTGGTTCTTAAAGAAATAGGAAAATTCACATGTAGTTGAATTAAGGAGAATGGAGATGAAGATAATGTCAGTGTTAGAGAAGTCAATCTCAAATAAGTTGTTAACATCTCAAAGTTCATTTCTTTTTCTTATTGCTTACTTGCACATCTCTTCATTTTTTCAGAGACTGTATATTTCTGAAGCCATATCCAAACCTTGGTGAAAAAGCTTTTATTTTCTGCTTGCAGTGATGACTGCCACTTGTGGCAGGAATGTGATCCATGCAAAGAAGCTAATTAGAATAGTGCAATAGTGCAAAAAGTGCAAAGCCATTGAATAACAAAGCAGGACGGAGATGTGCTCTGCCCATTAGTAATAAACCTGTTTTTAACTACTTAAGTCATGAAGCTGAAGAGAAACTAACGTGACTTCAGTTACGATACATGGAGTGAAATAATAGTACAAAAGTTTCTCCTAAATATCTTTTATAGAAGGCACAGGGCCTGGGTCTTGAAGAGTCCTGGCCTTGCATCTTTTGAGAAAGATTATGAGCTTGCACTACAGTAAATGTTAGGTGAGGTTACTCAGTTGTAGAAGTGCAGTATCTGTGTTGGAGAACACTGTATTTTAAAGTGTGGCTTTGTGTAGTCTGCTAATTAAGGGCAATACAGGAGCTTTTTACAAATGCGCTCAAGTTGGCTACACATCAAGAGAGGGGAAAATTTATCTTAAAATAATACTGGCACCACATTAAATAGTTGTAAATTGGTCATGAATAAGTTTAGACTGGAATTTAAGAAAAATCTCCTAACCTCCCAGATAGCGAAGATCTGGAAAGATCTTCAAAACAGGGCAAGGAATCCAAGTGGTTGTAAGATGGAGCTTGATAAGAAGAATTCTTGGAAGGAGGAATAATGCTGGTGGCATGAACACTTGAGTTTCTGTGGTGGTATAAAAGGAAACTGGGTCACTCTTTATTTATAGAATATTTGTAGCTGAGCACTCCAGGAAGGCCTTTCTCTTTTAACGAAAATTTAGCTCCACCCTTGTACCCATATTTTTTCTTTTCATTTTCTCCTGCCTCCCACTGAGGCCCTGGAAGATACAGGCACATACATTTGCATTCCCAGCAGCAACAGGTCTTTGGGAGGTGTACTTTGCATATACCCGGCTCACACAGCAGAACAATGAATGGATCAGATGTCAGTTCCCTCAGGTTAGCAGTACTGTGGATTAGTAACACAGACAAAGACGCATGCATGCAACTGGCTGTTGGCCCAGCCATAATGGCAAGGGCTTGTTTGTTGTTTGGTTTGGTTGGACTGAAATTGTGCACTTATAGCAGAAACTGCTCTCAAGAATTGCTACCGATTACATTTCTTGAAGCTGTATTTTTAGCTGTTTTTGTTGTTGTTGTTGTTTGCTTGTTTCTTCTTCTGTGGAGCATGATAGTTGCAATGTATTTGTTCTGAGACTTTAAATCCAAACTTTAAAGCTATGAAAATTCAGCGAAGTAGCATGCAACAATTCAGGTGGTAGCAGACTCTACACTGAAATCAGTACTGTTTTGATATCTGGGAATTAATGAAGTTTCACTGACCCACGATTTTACACAATAGAAACTGACTTGTTATTTCAGAGCTATATTGCTTAGGAAAATATTATTATAGCTACCTTTGTTGTCATTTTGTTTAGAAAAAGCATTTTTTTATGGCAAATCAAAAATGGATCTAGTGATAAATACCACCTACTGAGCTTGAATGCATGCCATATTTGTACAAGTGAGGGCCATGCATAGGTAAAACTTCACTCAGCTTTTTTCCCACAGTTTTGTTTTTTTTAGTATGGTGTTATACTCTCTTCAAACTTTCTCCTGGTTTCTTAGGCCTAAGTTGTTTTAGCTCTTCCATGCCTGTCAACCTGAGGTGTAAAGTGCATACTACTGACCGAAGTCACTATGGTCCCAAGGGGTTTTGTGTTAATCGGAGTTTGACCACAGCTCTTTGACGCGATGCATTAGCAAGAAAGCAGACCTTATTCATGCAAAGACTGGTACTTGCTAAAGTTGTTAGCACCTGATTTGCATGGGAAAACTTAGGCAAAGTACAGGCTTTTTATTTATTTACAAGCTTAAAATACACATGTACCGCCTAAAATAAATTGAATGTTAAACATACATCCACTTAGCTTAAACATCATACTGCAGTAGCAAAGAACTGCTATAAAAATACACTACTACTTTCTTTATATAATCGTGATATTTCTTTAAAAGACTGCTTAAAGCTTTCCGACTCCTCTAACTGCCTCGGGGCTCTGAAACATTCAGTGATGAAGTACTTTTTCTGTGGCAGATATGAAATAGGTTCCAAATCTAAGCTCAGAGCCTGTGCTGTGACTGGGATTCCTTCACTTCCCTCTATCCACAAGGCACAAGAGGTGCATTAACTTCAAGACTCTCCTTCTTACTCAGTGATAAATAGGAAGGAGAACCCACTCCTGCCTCTTTTCCCCTTATAAAAGCTGAGTAACAATAGAGAGCACCTCTTGTAACTTAGAGCATCTTTTTATTTCTGTTGGGTGCAGCTGTGTTAGCACTGTTTACAGCAGGGCATGTGTTACTGGCATAAATCATGACTACACCCTTGCATTTGCATCTGTGGCTAGAGTCCCAGGGTAGTAAGGCTTCCGGACAGAGAAATGAGACAGAAAATATATCAATGCTTTAGGCTGGCAATAGGTGTAAAAATGACTCGTCCTGGAGTTAGGCCAGAGCTCCAGGCTGCAAAAGATACATGGTTCCTAATTGACCGCAAATGGTTTAACATCGTCTCCTGTGGTAGGTCCGGCTGAGGTGCCTGACAGTTCCAGCACTGATTCACAGGGAAGCGAGCCTCCCACTGCTACTGAGTCACTGCCACCACTTCCTACAGCATCTGGTTTTACTTGGAACTGTCCCAGGAAAGTGACTATGGCCCATTAGGGCTGCCGAACCGATGGATGACAGTGCCTGGGAGCAGTCTACATGGTAACGCGCTGATCTTGGAATCCCTGTGTTTTCCAACTTGGTTCCTCCAGGCCTGCACAAGGCTTACTGTGCTCTTTCTTTCCCAACCTCCTGCAAAAGTTTCCAAAACCTGCAAAGGTTTGCCCAAACCTTACTTCCTTCCTAAGATGTACTTGTTCACTGACAGCACTCTGTTATGGATACTTCCCAGATCTTGTAGTCTGCAACCTGGCAGAGGAATGTGGTCAGTCTCCCAGGCCTTTGCCACTGGACAGCAGATCCATGTAGGAGAAAGCAGACTATGTCACTGCCTATGGCTATAACAGGATTAGTGGTGTCCCACAGAGCATCTTGCTGCTGGGCAATACACAAGTCAAATGCATGCAGCTGTTCTGCTGCAAGAGCAGACAGAGGTACCCTGTCCAGCAGTGAAAGCCCTGTCCCTGCTCTGAAAGCTGGATGCTCAGAAGTCCATGGGGCCAGATGGACTGCACCCTAGAGTGCTGAGGGAGTTGGCAGATGTGGTTGCCAAGCCACTCTCCATCATTCTTCGGCAGTTCTGGCTAACTGGGGATGTCCCAGCAGACTGGAGATTGGCAAACATGATGCCATCTTCAAAAAGGGCCAGAAAGATGATCCTGGTAGCGACAGACCTATCAGTCTCACCTCAGTGCCAGGGAAGGTTATGGAACGGATAATCTCAGGAGCCATCATGGGCCAATTAAACGTCAGCCAGGGGGTCAGGCCCAGTCAGCATGGGTTTATGAATGGTAGATCCTGTTTGACAAACCTGATTTCATTCTATGACAAGGTGACCCACTTGGAGGAAGAAAGTAAGGCTGTCAATGTGGCCTACCTGGACTTCAGTAAAGCCTTTGACACCGTTCCCCACAGCATCCTTGTGGAGAAGCTGGCTGCCCACGGTTTGGATGGGTGTATGCTCTGCTGGGTGAAACACTGGCTGGATGGCCAGGACCAAAGAGTCGTGGTCAATGGAGTTAAATCCAGTTGGCGGCTGATCACAAGCGGTGTCCCCCAGGGCTTGGTACTGGGGACGCTTTTATTTAACAACTTTATTAATGATGTTGATGAGGGGATTGAGTGCACCCTCAATAAGTTTGCAGACGACTCCAAGTTGGGAGGGAGTGTTGATCTGCCTGAGGGGAGGAAGACACTACAAAGGGACCTGAATAGGCTGGATCAATGGGCCAGGGTTAACGGCATAAGTTTCAATAGGGCCAAGTGTCGGGTCCTGTATTTTGGTTACAACAACCCCAGGCAACACTACAGGCTTGGGGAGGGGTGGCTGGAAAGCTGCCTGAGGGAAAGGGACCTTGGTGTACTGATGGACAGTCAGCTGAATATGAGCCAGCAGTGAGCCCAGGTAGCCAAGAAGGCTAATGGCATCCTGGCTTGTATCAGGAATGGTGTGGTGAGCAGGACTAGAGAAGTCATCCTGCTCCTGTACTCGGCACTGGTAAGGCCCCACCTCAGGTACTGCGTTCAGTTTTGGGCACCTCAGTACAGAAAGGACGTGGAGGTGCTGGAGCAGGTCCAAAGAAGGGCAACAAGGCTGGTGAAGGGCTTGGAGAATATGCCCTATGAGGAGTGACTGAAGGAACTGTGGCTGTTTAGTCTGGGGAAGAGGAGGCTGCGGGGAGGCCTTATTACTCTCTTCCAATAACTGAAAGGGGATTGCAGTGAGAGCAGGATTGGTCTCTTCTCACTGGTGACAGGTGACAGGACGAGGGGAAATGGCCTCAAGTTGTGCCAGGAGAGGTTTAGGTTGGATATCAGGAAAAACTCCTTTACAGAAAGAGTTGTTAAGAACTGGAATAGGCTCCCCAGGGAGGTGGTTGAGTCACCATCCCTGGATGTGTTTAACAACCGTTTGGATGTGGTACTCAGGGACATGATTTAGCAGAGGGTTGTTAAGAGTAGGGTAGTATGGTTAGGTTGTAGTTGGACTTGATGATCTTTAAAGACTTTTCCAACCTGATCAATTCTGTGATTCTATGATTCTATGAAGAGTAGTATTATCTTGCATGGAAAAAAATGGAGATGCCAACTATCTGACGACTGTTTGGTGAGCAGCACAAGTTAGAGCTTCTAGTCCTCAGGTTTTATTTTCATTTATTCATATGTTCTTTGGATAGAGTCATAGAACCACAGAATTGATTGGGTTGGAAGGGACCTTAAAGCCCACTTAGTTCCAGCCCCCCAGTGTGGGCAGGGTTGCCCCCCACCAGCTCAGGCTGCCCAGAACCCCATCCATCCTGGCCTTGAGTGCCTCCAGGGATGGGGCACCACAGCTTCCCTGGGCAGTGCCTTACCACCTTCTGACTAAAGAATTTCTTCCTGACATCAAACCCAAATCTCACACCTTTTAGAGTCATTCCTACTTGTCTTGTCACTATCTGCCCTTGTGAAAACTTGGTCTCTCTCCTGCTTGTAAACTCCCTTGAAGTACTGGAAGGCCACAGTGAGGTCTCCGTGGAGCCTTTTCCAGGCTGAACAAGCCCAGCTCCATCAGTCTTTCATCAAAGCGGTCCTCTAGCCTTGCTATCATTTTCATGGCCTCCTCTGAACCAGCTCCAACAGCTCCACAACTTCCTTATGCTGGGGGCCCCAGATTGAATGCAGAACTGCAGGTGGGGCCTCACAAGGGCAGAGCAGAGGGGGATGATTGCCTCCCTTGCCCAGCTGGCCACCCCTCTTTTGATTCAGATTATTTAGAAAACAAATAAAAAAGTCTGGGAAGCTGCAAAAAAGCCTTGGACTAAGATCTTGCCATTGTTCACCATTGTAAATATATAGGAATCCTCATGCATTTTAGGGGTTTTCTCATATCTGTTGATTTTGTCTAATGCTCTGGGGACCAAGAATGGAATCCTTATTTTCATCTTTCACACTTACAGGGGGCTTATTTGCTGTATCACTTTTTCTTTCTTAGCAATTAATATCTTCTAGCTATTTTTTCAGTCCTCAAGTTAGGAAATCATTTCCCCCTGGCTGTGTTGCTTGTATAACTCAGTTATCTAAGACAAAGCTACTAAGTCTAATTCAAGTGATTTCTAAAATATTATTTTGTTCTATGGATTAGTCTACGTACTATAATATTTTCCTTTGGAACAACCATAGAAATGATCTTAGGTACTTCAAATTATACTCTATTATTACTATCTTACTATTTTCCTTTGAAATTAATAGATTTTATTAAGTATTTTATACATAGATATATATAAAGGAATACAACTAATTGTGAACTATTACAGGAAAATCATCTCCAGTAGATCTTTTTAAAGTATTTTAATGCTATAGGAGCAATCGTATTAACTGAGATCCCACAAAAATGACTGGATGAATGGCAATATCAAGTGAATCATATTCTCATGGTTCTTACAGAGTTCAGTGCAGATATTTGCTTGTCTTTGTTCTTATTTATTGCTATTTTTTGTGAAGTTTTTTTCTCACAGGAAAACAGTTCTTCGTTCTAAACTTATCTAAGAATAAACTACTCCTATAATAAAATAACAAAAACATATAATCTACATAACAGGAAGATATTTTATGATGCTTTAATCCCGCCACCTGCCAAGAGAGAATAATTCACTGGGAAAGGTTACTTTAGGAAACTGTCCTCACACTAAGTATACTTGCTGTTCATGTTGAGGTCTGATATCAGATTTCCTGGGAGACAAATATGCATCCATGTAGCACTTCCTCTTCAGGGATCTCAAAGGAAAATAGTTAATGGTGGTGACTCAGGGAGATGGCTCTCTTCCTTCTGAGTCAAGGCTGAATCAGTACCCTGGCATGGTGGATAGGGCACACTACTGAAGATGCTGTGCTTTGGGTGAGTCACTAAAACCATGATTTTCTGTGTGTGCGGTCACTGCACATTCCAGCACACTCAGTCCATCCACCCAGGCACTCTCCTGGCACTCGCCAAACCTAAAACTTGATAATTCTCTGCAAATAATATCCTCTCTAATTGCATTAGCTATTATGATTTCTTTGGTTCTTACCATCAGCTGTCCTATACTCTTTCCTTTTTCTGAGTGGCTGCAATTGTTGCTTTTCAATACTACTAAAATTTTACCAGGGTTGATTGCAGTGGCTCGTGCAGGAGGGTCTGATCCTGTAGTCTTGCTGAGTCAAAGCTCCTGGTTTGATTTATTACTATTTTTTGTATATTCCAACAAGATATCCAGAGTGATCGTATGTAGGAATTTCTGAGAGGTTCTTTTTGTCTTTGTGTGTTTTCACCTGACAGTGTGAGATGCCACCTTCTCTGGTGGCGTCAGCTATTGGTGACAGTAGTCACTGTGATAGGAGGCCAACTTCTGCTAACTTGCAACTAGCACATCTCTCAAGGCCCTGTCTAGGTGGTAGTATGAATTCACTTCAAAGAACTCAGAGATGAGAAGGATTGGTGATGTGATAGTGAAGGGATGCAGCATAAGGAGGATGGTTGTCTGGCTCACGATCCCACTACATTGGCAGATCTAGAAGGAGTCTAGAGCTCGGGTCCCTTGATGTGCATTTTACAAAAGCAAGTATATTACGAAGACATTTACAGTATTTGCATTTAAAATAATGGTTTTTTAACAACATCTTAAGGGAGTGAGATGATCTGAGGATATCCAGAAATACAGGGTTGTACTTGTAACAAAGCCTGTGGACTGTCAGCAGTAGAAATACACAGTGTGAGCAATCTCAATCTTATCATGAGCTAGAGGATGCCATGGGTCATGCATGTGGTTGTGGATACATCTCTTTTCCCCTAACAGATGGCATCAGCAGCCACACCAGCAATACAATGTGTTTGTTACTTTTTTTTTTTTTTTAGTTTTCCAGAATTCATTTAAAACACTGTCTTAGAGCAAAGGCAATTGTTGATCCAGCTTGCCTAGAGCTGCCTGCTCAGCTAGCTTATCCAGCGACAGTGATGATCCCAGAGTCCAGGGATCATATTGAAGGGTTGCTAGTGTGGGGCCATCTGGTGCATTCCGCAGTTTGCAGAAGGTGCTCAACTCTGCCAGGTTGCCTCCTGCAACTTTGACTGAAGGCCAGAATGCAATCCTTTGCATCTAGTGCAGCCAAGGCATACGAAAATGTGCATCTGTATCAAATGCAACTTGGCTTCAGCGCTAGACTTCAAGGTTGGCTGCCTTGGCTATAAGCCAGTCTGTGTCTTTGCCACCAAGGCTAATGGTAAGCTGGGAAGTATGAGGCAATATATTGCCAGCAGACCAAGGGAGGTGATCCTTTTACTTTCCTCAGTACCTTTGAGATCATACTTGGAGACTCAGAATTTCTGCTTAGCTTTATTCATCTTTAAATGTTCATTACGAATTATTTTTTTAAAACTTAAAAATTGGATGGGATATTATTTCTTCAGTAGTCTCTGACTTTTTATCTTTCTTCTTGTCATGTACATAAAATAAGGTGTCTACAGTGGCTCCAAGATGATGACAATATTAATTGTTATGATTGGAAAGTTAGAGGAAAGCCATTGCTCACTGAAACTGGAGATTGTGATTATACATGAAAATATATGTGATACTAAAACCAGATTAATGGAAGTAATACCTTCCCTGGTGTAATCGGATTTTCCTGTTGTTGTTTTGCATGTGGGTACTAAGATTGCTATTTGAATGACTGTATGTCTTCCTCTGATTCACACAAGGAAAACTCAAAGACACCTTGGTCTTATGAAGTACACTTTGCATTTAATCCATATTTACATGTATTTCAGAAGCATACTGAATTTGACCTCTAGAGTCTACTTTTGTTCCATGACAGCTGATATATATCTTGCCTTTAACTTCAGTAGGAGGAAGTTCAGGTCTGAAATTAATGTAATTATTCATTCTAAGTTAGATTATAACAAACACAGCTCTTTATCTTGTGAACAACTTCCTTGCAATGTTGTCTAATTCCAGTTTTACAATTCTTGTTTTCAGTTGGGTTGAGAAAAATTTCTTTAATCATCCACTTAATTTGATGTTGTGTTTGAAGTGTGATCAGAAAGACAAGGTTTCAAAATTTGACTCAGAAGATGTGAATTTCTAATGAGATATGTGGCTTAGAATGAAGAATTTCTTTTCTTTCCTGTCCTCTTCCTGCCTTGTTAACTTGGCTTCTGCAGTTTGTGGATGTGACTGTCTCTCATAGCCCGTGTATTCAACAGCTACCGCCATAGTCCTGGCTCTCTCTCTGGATGCTATGCCTTCCTGTGGTGCACACTCCCTTGCAGTGATCTGTCCATCTTACTTCTTTGACTACCAAAGCAGAGAGTAAAAGAATAGGATTTAGCTGGTTTGATTTTTTGTTCAATTGGCTTGGTTCTAAGCATTTGTATCTTGGATTTCTTTTTTCAGATGTTGTATTTTTTCCACAAACCTGGAAGAAACATATGCCTTTGAATCACTGCACAGGAATCCTGGCATTTCCATTTTTTCCACAATAAGCTTATTGAGTTGACCTTTTAGGACTGTGTGTCCCGCTTGACAGTCATCAAAACAGGGATGTGGTTCAGCCTTAGTCCTGACAGAGACAGTAGTGAAGGATGCAGCCAAGAAAAAAATAAAAACACCTTTCCAAGCATAGAGGAAACAGAGCTCAAGGTAATAGAAATACTAAGGCAAGGAATTTGCTGAAACACACGTTTAGATTTTTTTTTTTAATATTTCCCTTATCTTACAGTAAGGGAAATATTACAGTACATATCTGGAATTAGAGTTTAGACTTTTCAAGCTCTTTTAAGAACATGTTTGTATGTTTAAATACCAAATTCTGCCCAGCATGTATAAGATTTTAGCTGCATACATACCCAGAGAAACTGAAAAATTCCTTTTCCTAATGTGTATATTCAATTTTAATGCTACTGGTAGCATGGTCTGTGCATCAGTTTTAAAAATGAACTTTAAGAAATTATTCTTGTTTAAATTTCCAAATAATTTCAATATGTCTTTCAATTATAAAGAGGTTGGAATAAATATGTCATTTATGCCTATTTTTAGGTCATTTTTTTTTAAATGAGGTATTTTATTTTATTTTTCATCCTCCTCACTGTCTACTCTCACTCTCTCTATATACTGAACATACATTCATATAAATATAGATATAAAAGTTTTGAGTGAAGTTTATCTAAAAACTAATTTTTAAAACATTCAAGACTATTTACACCCCATCTATATCATATGGTATGTTCAGCACTTTTCTTCCTGTTTCTGAATATGAGTACCTGAGTCATTATGGCAATATGATTACCATCACAGAATTGCAGGGGTTGGAAGGGACCTCAAGAGATCATTGAGTTCACCTCCCCTGCTACAGCAGGTTCCCTACAATAGGTCACACAGTAGGCACCTAGATGGGTCTTGAATATGTCCACAGAAGGAGACTCCACAATCATTCTGGGTAACCTATTCCAGTGTTCCATCACCCTCACCATAATGTCTTTCTGTGTTTGTATGGAACTTCCTGTGTTCAAGTTTTAGGCCATTACTCCTTGCTTTCCAAGTTTGATTTGTGGCAGCTTATACTGTCATGGCAATTGTCTGTGCAGTAGTGTCATTCAATTTAAATAGCAGTTTCACACCCCTGGCTGATGGGATTGTTGGGAGCCACCATACTGCATCTCAGACTTCACCTCACCTGTGTCTCGGGCTCTGTTTGCTAGGCTCATCAATCTTCCTTCTCACAGCACAGGATTTCTGTGCTCTGAAACTCTATGAAGCCTGCTTCCGCTTGAGTTCTGACTGTTTCTTGAAAATAAATGACCAGGGGGCTACTCCCCAAATCGCTCTATTTAGTACTTTTGTTCTCTGCTCTACAGATCACCAGCATCCCCTCTCACTGTCTATACAGCATTTTAAGCCTCTTGCTTAGGTCAGCTCTGTCCAGCATTTAGGCCCAGCAGATAATCATTCGTCCACTGTGACAAATGACACAAAAACTTGGCCCACACCTTCTGCAGACGAGCTGCTGTCCTACTTAAAAACTGAAGCAAACAAGAGAAACTGTTTCCAGAAAATAAGCCCTGCTAGCCTGTGATGCAAGAGGTAATCTACTACCCCTCCAGAGACATATCAACGGAAACACGTACATTCTCTGCCCTGAGAAAAGACTCCTGTATTCCTCTTCAGTGCCTATTCCTATACACATACCTGTGCACACAAACTATCTGTTTTCCCTTCTGTCCACTGATTTACTTCAAATGTAGCCTATTTCAGATCTGTCATAGCCTTCAGGCTGTTATATAGAAAATCAAAAGCAAGATACCCATTGGGACTCACAGGACGTTCAGCTCTGGCTGGAATGAGGAATTGATTTGAACCAGGAGGAACAGCAAGAAATGCAAAAGGAAACTCCTGTGTTTATTGTCTACAACTGCTGAGATTGTTGGTACAAGACATGGACATTTCAGTTTCAGTATAAACTATAGAATGATCCCAGGGATTTTGATTGTTATTTCTGGCATGGACCATGTTTTCCTGTGATTATATTCCACCCTATCTGCACTGCTGATCTTGTAGACTGCCTCCCCAGCACTTGGTGAATAAGGTCACAGCAGTGGAAAACAAATATGAGCTAAAACATATCTTACATGTTGTCCTGAAGTTGGGCAAACTCTGCCTGGCCAGATGTCTTCTGCAGCAACTGAAGAAATCACAGAGGTGAGCATGAAAGCTTGGAGATCATGACCAGAGAAATGTGCACTTCTATAAAGGCTCTCACATCTTGCTAAGTAACGAATAAGTGTGATCTTTGCCTGACCACGGCCAGGCTGAAGCTTCAGCTTTGAGCTGCAAGTGCAGTGTTGATGAGAAACAAAGTGGCATCTGTCTATTCTGGTTTCATCTATTAAGAAGGGTGAAATATGCCTGCAATTTTGCAGCTGGGTTCTCAAATATTGATAGTTCAGGGAATGTTCTAAAAAAAAAATTAAGTCTGAGGTTTTTTTCAGCATAGCTAAGAAATACTGTGTAAAAACTGAGAGCATGTACCAGCCATCTACAAATAAACATGGCTGATGAGGCATGCAGGTGTGAGCACTGCCTGCATAATTGTGATTACTACATGAGTACAAATAAAGACATACATGTGGATTTTTATAAATAGGAGATCAAGGCAATAATAGGTTGGCAAATGTGGTCTTTCATGCTGTAGCAGGAAATACCAGCAAGTCAAAGACACTATGAAATAAGATTACCACCAGGGCAGATCCTGAGTCCATCTGTAAAAGACAGGGGACAGACACAGGTTTAGGTACAACATCACAGAATCACAGAATTGTAGATGTTGGAAATGACCTCTGGAGATCACCTAGCCCAACCCTCTGCTAAAGCAGATTCCCTAGATTAGCTTGCAGAGGAAAGCATCCAGGCAGATTTTGAGTGTCTCCCCAGGAGATTCCACAACCCCTCTGGGCAGCCTCCTCCAGCCCTCACAGGGAAGTTCTTCCTCATGTTCAAATGTAACTTCCTGTGGTCCAGTGTGCACCTGTTTCCTCTTATCCTGTTGCTGGACAACACAGAAAAGAGCCTGGCCCCAACCTCTTGACACCCACCCTGTAGATATTTAGAAGCATTGATAAGATACCCCCGCCCCTTTAGCCTCCTCCAGGCTGAACAGCCCTTTGTCTCTCAGCCTTATCTTATACAGAAGATGGACCAGGTTCCTGATCATCTTAGTGGCCCTCCACTGGACTCCCTCCAGCAGTTCCCTGTCATTCTTGAACTGAGGAGCCATGAACTGCACACAGTGCTCCTGATGTGGCCTCACCAGAGCAGAGTAGAGGGGGCGAATCACCTCCCTCTACCTGCTGGCAACACTCTTTTTAGTGCACCCCCGATTACTATTGATCTTCTTGACCACAGAGCACACTGCTGGTCCTGTTGTCCATCAGACAAAGGAAGTCTTGGCTAAATTCTCACCATAAGAATTTGCCATGGAGAACACTGTTTTAACCTCCATAGAGATGTAGCTGTTGCCTTTACTGCTCCTTGGTGGCCATGTCCATGGGGCTGATCTGGGTAAAACTGTACTCTATTGGCTAATTTTACTATTTTTTTTTAATATTTACTCATCTTACCAGTGCTGCTCTGCAATGCTTTTTCTCTCTCCCCCCTGTATCCTTGATCTTTAATCTTCATTCAGCAAATATGTGTGAGATCATTTCAGGGAACAGAAACAGAGACACAGAAAGATAGAGTGATAGATGCACAAGTCAGGTAAAAATGGAAGAGGCTTGCTGATAACCAAGATGACATCCAAGCCCTGGATCCAGTCTCAAAGAATTTGAATGCATTTGCATGATAAAAGAAGACATTTGATTTATGTCTGCGGATACGTAGAAGTTCATGCTACGGTTATTCTCTGCACTGTGTTTTTAATTATTTTTTAAAAATTATTGTCAATATCTCAAGCACAGTTGTTAGATGCAGTAAACAAATCAAAACAAAGCAATATTTATCTTACAGTAATCTGTTTTAATAAAATCACAATCCATTAGGGGGCTTTTTTTGCTGATCTTCAGCATGCTTGCATCTTCTACTCTTGTTATGCCAAGTGATGAATATATGTACGTGTTGCCTGAACATATAAGATGGAACAGCAGAAATAGCCAAGGTACCATGAGCTCAGGCAATTCCTACTTTGTATGCATGCCAACTGAGAATAACATTTGAGGAAGAATTCTCTCAACCCTGAAATAGTAAATTTCATCTTTTTTTTTTTTTTCCTGACATACACAATTTTTGCTTATGCTCTGTTTCTTGCATTACAAGGTCATTGATTGTCAAGTGTACTTCTAGACTGATGTTTCATTTATGAAGAGGCAGGAACATCTTTCAGGCTAAATTGTTCTTTTTGCCAGCTGTCATTTGCTGAATTTGTCTATAAAACGTCTGTGAGGTCTAGAGATTAATCTTGTTTTCTTTGTTTTGTTCTTGGGGCTTTTTTGGTCATGCTTCTTCACTGACACAAAATGCACAAAAAAGTTCAGATGATTTTTCCAAAGTAAGATTTATTTTCATGGCACGCCTAGAGGAACTAGGGCTTATACAAATCTGTTCCAGGCTTCCAGTGTAGGGATTGTGCTGGCTAGAATAAAGGGGCAAGTCGTCAGATTTTTTAGTCAGGAAATAGAGTACAGAAAATAACTTTCAAAGCGCTTCTCCCATAGTAGGTAGGAAGAGCTTGATTCATCAACATTTTGAATTTTTCTTTCTGGATCACCACCATTTCTCTTGAATTTTGGGAATTTAACCTGTTATGGAGCTCTGAAAAGAGCAGACAGAATCTTTTCCATAACCCCCCCCCCCCCCCCCCCCAAAAAAAAAAGAAAAAAAGGATGCAAAATATTAATAAATTGCAGTACTCTAAGCTAGAGATGTTAAATTTTATGATTACACGCACTTGTCAAACAAGAAGTACCTAATATTTGGCCTTTCCCTGATTCAACTACATTATGAGTGCCAACCAGAGTACACAGTTTCAGCCGCAACAAGGATTGTCAGCCATTCTTGCTTACACACTGGTGCATGTTGGTCCTTGAAAGAGGTTTACATCCAGATCTTGAAAGCAAAAACTGGGGCCAATATCAGAACATCTTAGATGCTAAGTATTTAAAATCCTTCTTACCTGAGATCCTAGAGTTGCTGCCTTTCTCATTCATTCAGGGTCAGGTTGGATGGGGCTCTGAGCTCCTTAACTGAGCTGTAAGTGTCCCTATCCATAGAAGGGGGATTGAACTAGATGGACTTCAGGGGCTCCTTCCAACTTGAGTATTTCTATGATTCTTTGATTCTAAATGAAGACCAGGTGCTTTTGAAAACTGCCCTGTATGGCCGTTCCTGTATCTCAACAAAGATAACATGCTAACAATCCAAGCCAAAAGCAGCCAAGGTTCAATTGAGTGTGTGGTGACACTGACAGAATATGACAATTCTGCTCAGGAAAAAAGGTGTTATTTTCAGATTTGGTTTCAGTTCGATCTGTAATGAGATCTAATGGCATTTTGAGTCCACAATTGTGACTATATTCACAAAAAAGTAGTTATCAGAGCTGGAATTTTCTGATTTGTAGATTCTTGCAGGAATGTGGTGGCTTCACTGAGCAGGAGCGGCTGTGTGCTGAGGTAACGCAGACCGAAAGATGCCCCAAGATAACAAACTGGATCCTGTTCTGGATTATTCCAGTTTTCCTGTGTGGCTTTGAGCAGCCCAGGGTGCCCTTTGTTTCTGTTTCCAACTCTAACAGAGTATTTCTTTCTCACAAGGCACATGCTACAGGTAGGAACATTAAAGCCTATGGGGTCTTTGAATAACAAGATAAGAAACGGACGTGCTGTAAATGTTTGCCAAAGAGGAAGTAGTTAAGTATTTTGAGAAGAAGTGTGAAATGTAATCACCTTATACTACCTTGTTCTATATCTAAATCTACATGCAGAACTGCTTTGTTAGTATTTTAGGGGGTTTAGAAGCAGCACTGTAAAAATGTTAATTCATTTCACTTAAAGCCATTGTATTTAATGACTATCAGTGCAGTGCAAAAAAATATCACAGCAAGTCAGAGATTTCAAAGCTTTCAGAGTAACTTCATATGGCTGTTGTGCATACAACACATCTATGAAATATAAATATGAAACATAAATAACTTAGAAATGCCTGTTTTCTCCGTACCTGGAGTAAGGTCCATGTGTCAGAACTTTTATCTGCTGTTTGTGCAAGAGTCAAATATTCCAATTGTTTTATGGCTTTCTTGCTCTCTCCTTTTTATTTTTTTAATATTAAAAAAAATATTTTAAAAGATAAAATAAGTTTTGTTGCTTATATACATTAAGTAAATATGTTATGGGTGCTGCTCCAAAAGTAATGTCTCTTATTTTATGATGTTGGCCATATGGCAGTGGATGTTGAACCTTCCCACCAATATCCCATTACATTTTGTTGTTATGCAACAGAGGGCAGCAAAGGAGCAGTCTGACAGAACAGTGTCTGACATGGAACTGTGGCTGAAGGAAAGGGGCATGATGAGATTCCTCCATGTGGAAAAAATGACACCTCCTGACATTCATTGACACTTGCTGAACATTTATGGAAACCAACCAGTGGGTGTGAGCAGTGAGGTGGTGGGTAGTGCGTTTCAGCAGTGGCAACAGCAACAGTAGTCACCTTCACTGGTGCACATGGTTATGAGCACAGTATTCAGGCTCTTGCTCATTGCTAGTGAAAATGCATAGCTAAAGGTAGTGACTTCATTGAAGAAAAAAAAATGGTACTTGGTAGCTGAAAATCCTCTCTATCAAAAAGTTACTGCACTCATTGTATCTGTTGCATATTCCATGAAAATAAAGAGGAGGCATTATTTTTGAAGCTACCTACATATATATGGCCCAAGACAATTTTTCACTCAGAGAGGCCACAGCAGGCCAAAAGGTCAGACACATATGTTCTAATTTAACACTTGCTGATGGGATTTTACTGCTGGCTTTGAAGATCCTGAACAATGTGCCCCTTTAAGATAGATGGTTCATGAGCTGACAGAAAGGAGAGGTCTAGTGCTTTAAGCTGATCCAGACTTTCAGTGGCCCATCAGTGACAGGCATGATGGGAGAAGAATATCGTTGGAAGGGGTGGTGAGTATGGGTGGTATCTCTGAGAAAGCACACAGGAATGCCTGCAGAACACAGTGTTACATCTTTTATACCCTGTTACTCAACGTTTATCTCTTTCTCCCCTGATTCCTCATTGGCTGAGTACTTCAGGTGCACAATCTTCCTGACGCTCAGCTAAACGTACGGATACCAGATAAAGGCGAGGCAGTCCAGCCTTGTGTGGAGGCCCTGGCTTCTTTGATGTTTGTTAAGCCTGTTTTTCTTTTGCTGAGGGTCTCTTATCCAAACAGAATAGCCTTACAATATGCTTTCTAGTCCATAATACTATACGCATACTATTTGGAACATTTAAAAAGTACTGCAGTTTTGCAAGCAAGAATTAATCACATAATTCAACGACTCTATTTCTAAAATATGCTACTAACATATATGGTATTTCTACCTTTTCACATCAGCTATTTCTAAGGACAAGTTACAAAATACAAATACAGTATGCTCTACTTCTTCAGATCAGTTCCCCCTTTTCCATATCTAATGCAGAAACATTCCATTCCTACACCCTCAACAAAGGAGGACATGGAGCTGTTGGAGCAAATCCGGAGAAGGGCCTCTAAGATGATCAGAGGGCTGGAGAAGCTACCCTACAAGGACAGGCTGAGAGAGCTGGGGCTCTTCTGCGTGGACAGGAGAAGGCTCCGAGGGGACCTTGTAGCTACCTTATAGCAGTACCTGAACGAAGCTTACAGGAAAGCTGGGGAGGGACTTATTATAAGAACACGTAGCTACATGACAAGGGGAAGTGACTTTAAATTGGAAGAGGGAAGATTTAGACTAGAGATTTGAAATAAATTCTTTACTGTGAGGATGGTGAGACACTGGAACGGTCAGGTTGCCTTCTATCAGCCTCTCACATATTCAGCAACTGTAATAATTCCTGTAGCTGAACATGTCATGGAATCTTGAGACTGCCAGTGCTGAACCAAGCAAACAAAGTCAGCCTAACTCTGAAAATCAGATTAATCTGTGAGGAATAAAGTAATAAAAGCATGATTTTGACTATCAAACTGAGTGAATATGACAGCAGTTGTCAGAGGAATGAATATGTCACACACAGAGATAAATCCGCTGCAGCAAAACTAACTGCAACATTCCATACCAGCGGTTCATTCTCACAGGAAAGCCTTTCTTCAGGAGATCTTCAGGAAGAGAGACATTAGGAGAAATGAAAAACTAAGGGATTTGAGTAGAGGCCTCCAGTAGCTCACTTGGTACATACACAGTCATAGAGGCAAATGTCCAAGTTCTCTTTTGGAGGAAGCTTGGTACTTTTTACCTCTGACTATGCTCTAACCACAGCTTTGTGTAGTCAGCTTATTTTTAATTGCTTGCCGAAGTATATGAAATAGATGAACATCCGCTTATTTCTTTTTTTCACTGTTGCTGTTGCTGTTTGTTTTGCTTTCCCCCCGCCCTGGATGACTGACTGATATTGGCTTTGTTGATGCTCTTCTCCACTCTTTTGCTGTGGTTTTTTTTTTTTTTTTTTTTTTGAATTAACATCTTCTCAGTTTCAAAAATGCAACTTTGGCATTGTCTTCCCATTTGCAATAATCCAGTGAAATTCCTATCTCATTTTGATGAGAATAAGGCAATCCATATTGCATTGTTAAGAGAGGACAAAACATGCTTGCACTGAATATTAACTCAGTTGCATGTGTGAATGAGCTACAGTATGTGGTCCTTGAAAAGGGAAACCAACCAAAGCTAACAATCGTACTGGCCCCTGGAGCACAAGCGCAGCGTAATTCTCATTTTGTGGATACTGTGTTGAAACATGATGCAGAACAAGGAGGCAAGCTGATTGAGGCAGGCTCACACAACTTGACCATTCTGGGATATCTAGGACACATCTTGTCCAAATAGACTCTTGGATCCAGGAGAAGAGAATTTTTGCTGTGTTTTTGTGGTGCTGATATCATTATTCTTATTAAGATCATTTTAAGAGTTAAATGACAGCAGAGAAAATTTGGAGAATCATTCTCTCCCAGTTTTGAAATGCAAACTCCAAATCAAAGATCTTTGACCCTGGATTTCTGGGTCTCCAGCATATATGGAGAGATGTTTTTTTCCCCTTGAAATAAAAACCAATTTGTCTGATCCCACATGACACTCATGCCAAGGCACACAACACTGCTGAGCAAACAGGAACTTTGATTATTAGTGCCTCATCTTTGTAAGAAATTAGAAAAACAGTTACTTTCTTACTTTGTATCTGTCAAAGGCCAAGCAAAATGAGTAGATAGAGTGCTCAAAGCAACATGAGTGTCTGCCATGAAGTTAGTCTTACTTTGTACGCAGAGGGGATACTGCCCTTGACAGACATTGAATATAAGCCTTGGGGTACTTAGGAATTCTGTATGCCAGTTTAAAGACCGTTTTATTTACTACAGTGGAAGAGCATGCTGTTGCTGATCATCCAGCCGTCCATCCTCCTTTTCGCCAGACTAAACAGCCCCAGTTCCTTTAGTTGCTCCTCATAGGGTGTATTCTCCAAGCCCTTCACAGGCCTTGTTGCCCTTCTTTGGATATGCTCCAGCGCGTATTGAGGTATGTATTGAACTGAAAACAGAACTGAAGGTGGGACCTCATTGGTGCGAAGAACGGGGGCGGGATGACTTCCCTAGTGCTGCTCACCACACCATTCCTGATACAAGCCAGGATGCCATTGGCCTTCTCGGCCACCTGGGCACACTGCTGGCTCATATTCAACTGACTGTCCATCAGTACACCAAGTCCCTTTCCGGTCCCTTTCCATCAGGGAGCTTTCCAGCCACTCCTCCCCAAGCCTGGAATGATGTACGCCAGTTTAAAGACTTTATTTTCTTCAGTGGGAATGCAGGCTGTTGCTGATTGTCCAGCCCTGCAATGGACCTCTCTCCCCATGAAAGGCCTCTCACCCCTCCAGAGAATCAGTTGCACCTCCCCCTTGAGTACTGTCAGCAAACGTGCTGAGGATGCACTCTTGCATCCAGACCAATCCTCTGATTTCTGTCCATTCTTGACACCATGAGCCGCAGGGAGACAGCCTACAGCACCATGGTTCTTCTCATGGGTTGCAACCTCCTTCAGCCCTGATCCAGCTGCTCCTACATGGGCTCCTCCAGGGCCAGATCCCATTTGGAGATGGCTGGGGCAGGCTCTTCACCCAAGCCCTCCCCATGCTGGTTCCACCTCTGGCCCACTGCTACGGAAGCCTTGCGCATAAGCTCAACACAGGAGGACACCAAGGGAACGGCTTTGTAGTTATTATAGAATTTAATCATAGAACAATAAAAAAACTTCATAGAATCAGTGGCATAATCAATCATACTTATGACGAAAGAGGGGATTGCAGGGCCAGCAACGCAGTTCTACCAGCCTGCCCCCTCCTGATTTTGCCTGCTGACGTGAATATCTCAGCATCAGGATTGTGGAAGTTGCCAGAGAACGGATCGTCGGATGGCTGTCACGTTCCAAAGGATGGAGGACTGCGAGAGAAGAAAGCAGAACAAGGGTGAAACCCCCCAACCTGCAGAGACCCGCCAGCATCCCCTTCAGACCATGCCAGCCCCACCCATCACTTTTCCGGGCCACGAGGAGCATGCAAAACTAAGGGATCAGCTGGGAGCCACTGCTCAGGATTGCTGCATCTACCCCAGGAACGTTCCTCTGCCCCTGCAGCATTTCCTTGGAGCAGGGCAAGACATGGCTGCACACTGCTCAGGCTCTGTCCCCTGCCCCCAGCATCAGCACACACAGCGCTGTTCTCACTCACCACTGTAGATTTTCTTCCGCATTTCCTCACTTTGGTCCCAGTAGACCCACGCCAGCCCTAGGTACAGAGCTCCCATCAGATCCCCACTCCCCAGCACGCTCCCAGGAGCACAGACTGCGGTCCAGCCAGCCCAGCTGCTTCCGGTCCTGCACCCCAGGCAGGGACGGTGCCTGAGGGAGGACCTGAGCAAAGCACCCACTGGGGCTTCTGGCATGGGCAGAGTGTACCTGGGGGCTGCAGGGCTGTGCCTTGCTGCCAGGGCAGGGCTCAAAGAGGGACCCAGGGGTTGGGCTCACCAATGAACGAGAGAGCCTCTTGTCGCATAGCAGCCTGAGAATCCCTCAGGTAGAGCAGGCTCTGCTGCAGGTATTTATCCACCCTCTTCCTGTCCTGCTGTAGCTGGAGAAGAACACAGAGGCATGGGGCTTACAGACCCTTCCCAGCTGCAGGTGCGGCCCCCCTGCCAATGTCCATTTCCTCATCAAAAGGGCAGGGGTTGCGGAGTTGTCCTTACCAAGCACTCCCTGATCCCCACCATATTCCTCTTCTCAGCCTGGTGCTTGAGCTCCTGCCAGTTCAGGAACTTTGCACAAGCAAGAAGGGTTTCCCCCGCCGCCTACGGAGCAACAGATGCCGGGAGATGGTACCACAGACACAGATCCCAAGAGCTGGAATGCATGCTGCCCTCACCCTCCATTCTCAGACCGCCCCTGAGGTGTCAGCACACTCTTGCCTGCACACCGGCCAGGTCTGAAATTCATACCTCTGCAACACTTGAGGTCTCATCACTGTTCCGAAAGAGCAGAGGGAGCAGGCCCCGGCGTACGTTCTTCCGCATTTTTCCCTTTTGCCACCACACCACAGCCTCCATCACATCTTGGAAGAGGAGGATGGAAGACTCTCGTACTTCACCTGACACCTGAGGGAGGAGTAGAGGAGGACCTCAGCAACACTCTCTTGCTGCGCATGGTGAGCACGAGAGCAGGTGTGGCTGATGCAAAGTGAGCCATGATGCTTCAGAGTCACGTTCCGCATGAATGTGCTGTGAATTCATGCAAACCACTGCAACAGGTTTCCAGCATGCAGTGCCTGCGCCTCAGAGTGCTCCCTCAGCCACCCTACCATGTCAAAGAAGCTCCGCAAGCACTGGCCCAAGGAGGAGACAGGGCTGCCCTTTGGCAGTGCCTCCAGGGCACACGCCGCCTGCTTAGGCTCCACCTCTCTGCTACGGCACCTGGGGAGAATGCCTGGTGCTGGCAGTAAAGGGGCCACTGGACAGTCTGAAAGCAACCCTTGGCAGCAGGTGTTTTGCACCGAGGTCGGGCTGGGCCCCAGCACAGGGGCTTCACACCACCAAGAACAACCCAGCTGCCGGGGACAAGGCCTGCTGGGCTGCAGAGCCCAGTACACATCCCATGAGAGCCCAGAGGGGCAAAGAGAGGAGAACACATTCCAGCCAAGCACCCACCTGCAGTGCTCAGCCTCCCGCAGCAGACTTACGTGATTAAAAAGATGCAGGAGCTTGTCGGCCAGCTCCAGAGTAATGGGACGCAGCACCATCTTCCCCAGATGATTCATCATGTTTCTGAAGATATTCAGTGCGTTAAGAGTGACGTGCACGTTGCCAAACTGCAGGGTCTCCATGATGTCTGGCAGCAGGGCCCGTATTTCTCTTGCCTGTACAAAACACACAATTTCCTTTTCATCAAGAGGGCAATGGCCACCCTGGCCCAAAAGCTCTGATTTCAGTGCACCAGCCACACGCCTTGCTTCCTGGCAGCTGCCACAGGAATGGCAGCAGCAGACTCTGGGCAGGCGGTGGCCATGGGCTCCCTGATACGGATGTGGGGAGATAGGAGAAGGAGAGAAGGAGAGCAAGGAAGGATTCTGTGTCCCAGCTCAGCCACCCCCTTTTCAATCAGGCCCCCAGGTAACCCATCTGGAAAGCTCCCCAGGCAGCCACCAGGCCCCACCATGGCCATCACTCAGACTCACGAGTGTCGGGCAAGGTCAAGGCACAACACTGCCCAACGCCCCAGCGCCGGGCTGCCAACACAGTTCTCATTTGGCTAGGTCCTGCTCACCGTCTCAGGTCTCTCTGACAGGAGGACAAGGCCTCTGAGCACCAGCCATAGTAGTGGCAAGCTTTTAATCTTCAGGAACATCTGGAAGAGGTCTGGGTTACATAACTCCTGCAGGATCTCTTCAGTGGGGCGCATCACCTGAAACAAACACAGCAGTGAGAGCCAGACAGAGGCAGCTGGACTCCCTGCACCCTGCAGCTTCTGGATTCTCTGGCAGCTCAGGGCAGGGCACTGGGGCCGCACAGCCTGGCCTTTGGCAGCAGCGCCTTTGGAGGGCCCCACAGTCTCTCCGTGCCACAGGCGTAGCACTGCGCAAGATGACTCCTTGGCCTGCTGCTCCTTCCCTCTGACCAGCCGCAGCCTCTTGCTCTCATGCTCCTCAAAGGCAGTTGACCAGCGGGAGCTTGCACAAATACAGCACCAGGCATGGGTGGCTGCAGGCACTTCAGCCATGGCCCTGACTCCTCCCCTGCCCTTCTGCAGCTTTCCTGTCTCAGGGGCGAGGCAGCGGGGGCAGGGAGCTGGGGAAAAGACAGCCCTGTAGGAGAGCAAGGTGCCTCGCCCAGTAACTCACAGTCAGACGAAGAAGGCCAAAATCCACGGTGGTGAAGTTAAAGGTCATGCACAGCTGTTGGTCCTGAAGAACACTGCACAGCTCTTCCAAGACCCTCTCTGAAGTCGCTGCTGGGGCAAGCAGGCTCTCCCAGATGTCCAGAGTAGTGCTGCAAATGAAGAGCAATGCTCTGTCAGCAGGGCTGCCTCAGCCACAGCACCACAGCACAGGCAGGCCACAGGCTGTGGTGTAGCCGTGGCCCTGCCTCCCCGCATCCTCCTGATGGGAGCACTGGGTTGCCCTGGTCAGCACTGGCTGCTGCAGCCCTGACTGGCCCACCGGCACTGGAAAGCACAGTGGAATGGAAGGCCAGCTCCTCAAGGATATTCTGCAGCTTTGCTTGGCTCTGGCAGCGAGAACATCTCTGAGCCCCGCTCTTCACGTGAACAAGACTACAAGACTGTGGAGATGTCCGGGCTGGTACCTGTCACACTGTGGAAGGTGGGTCAACACACTCATCAGCACATCTCTGGGAAAGTGTCTGGTCAGCATATCCAGCAATGAGAAGAGTGTCTCCTGAAGTGATGCACGCCTTCTTTTCAAGTTTCTAGGGATGGACCCAAGAATCTCTGGCACCTGTAGGGAGGACACAGGAAGGTGAACTCTGGCACAAAGGTGTTGTGTTTTCATGCAAAGCAATGCAACAGGTTTCAATCACGGGGTGCCTGTGCCTCACAGTGGTCCCCCAGCCACCCAACCTGGTCAAAGCAGAGCTCCCTGAGCACTGGGACAAGGAGGAAACAGGGCCGGCCCTCAGCAGTGCCGCAGGGGCACATGTGGCCCGCTTAGCCTCTACCTCTCTGCTGCGGCACCTGGGGAGAATGCCTGGTGCAGGCAGCAAAAGGGAGCAGTGGAGGGTCTGGAAGGAACTCTTGGCAACAGATGCTTTTGTTGTACAGAGGCTGAGAAGGTCCCCTGCACGGGGACCTCACATCACAAAGAATAACCAAGCTGCCAGGGACAAGGCCTGCTCCTCCTGCCCTCTGACCAGGCACAGCCTCTTACTCTCACGCCTCTGAAAAGGCAATTGACCTGCAGGAGCTGGCACAAAATTGGCACCAGACGTGGGTGGCCACAGGCACTTCCCCCCTCCGGTCCTGCGGACTGCTCAGCCTGTACAGAGGCCATGACTCTCCCTGGTCCCCCAGCCATGACCCCAACTCTACCCCTACCCTACCCCAGCTTCCCATTCTGGGGGGCAAGGCAAGGGGAGGCAGGGAACGGGGGAAAAAGAGCCCCGAAGGAAAGCCCAGTGCATTGCCCGGTAACTCACAGTCAGGTGAAGGAGGTCCAACTCTGCTGTGGGTATCCCGCACAGAGTGCCCATCTTGAAGACAAGGAATAGCACTTCTAAGACCCTCTCTGATGACCGTGTGGATGAAAGCATACTCTTCCACATATCCAGAGTAGTGCTGCAAATGAAGAGTAACGCTCTGTCAGCAGGGCTCCCTCAGCCACAGCGCCACGGCTCAGGCAGGCCTGGCAGGCCACAGGCTGTGCTCAGCCCTGGCCCTGCTGCCCCGCGTGCTTTTGGAGGCTTGGGGACCCAGCCTGGGCAAGCTGGAGGGGCTGAGGTGGTCTTTCCTGAAGGGCAGGGCAACGGGCCTGATGGGAGCTCTGGGCTGCCTTGGTTGGCATTGGCTGCTGCAGCCCTGACCGACCCACCAGCGCTGGAAAGCACTGTGGAATGGAGGGCTGCTCCTCAGGGATGTCCTGCAGCTTGGCTTGGCTCTGGCAGCCAGAGCATCCCCTAGCCCTGCCCTTCACGTGAGCAAGACCACAGGGCTGCCAGGGCTGGTACCTGTCATTCTGTGGAAGGTGGGTCAACACGCACGTCAGCACATTTCTAGGGAACTGGCAGGCCAGCATATCCAGCAGTGACAAGAAGGTCGGCTGATGTAATGTAGGCGGGCTTTTCAGGTTTCTATGGATGGACGCAAGAATCTCTGGCACCTGTACGGAGGACACAGGAAGAATATTGCTGCAACGGTGCTACAGCTGGTTGCCCCGCTGGCAGTGATATTTCTTCCCCTGCCATTGCTCTGTGCTGCCTTAAAATGCCTTCAGACGCCCAAGAGCCGTGGAGAGCAGGCCATATCATCAGCATGGCTGACGCAAAGGGAGATGCTTCAGGGCATACTCTGCACAAAGATGCTGTGTGTTCACGCAAAGCAATGCAACAAGCTTTAATCAGAGGATCTCTGCACCCCACAGTGGCCCCCCAGCCACCCAACCTGGTCAAAGCAGAACTCCCCAGGCATTGGGACAAGGAGGAAACAGGGCCGGTCCTCAGCAGTGCCGCAGGGGCACATGTGGCCCGCTTAGCCTCCACCTCTCTGCTGCGGCACCTGGGGAGAATGCCTGGTGCAGGCAGCAAAAGGGAGCAGTGGAGGGTCTGGAAGGAACTCTTGGCAACAGATGCTTTTGTTGTTGAGCAGGTCCCCTGCACGGGGACCTCACATCACAAAGAATAACCAAGCTGCCAGGGACAAGGCCTGCTCCTCCTGCCCTCTGACCAGGCACAGCCTCTTACTCTCACGCCTCTGAAAAGGCAATTGACCTGCAGGAGCTGGCACAAAATTGGCACCAGACGTGGGTGGCCACAGGCACTTCCCCCCTCCGGTCCTGCGGACTGCTCAGCCTGTACAGAGGCCATGACTCTCCCTGGTCCCCCAGCCATGACCCCAACTCTACCCCTACCCTACCCCAGCTTCCCATTCTGGGGGGCAAGGCAAGGGGAGGCAGGGAACGGGAGAAAAAGAGCCCTGAAGGAAAGCCTAGTGCATTGCCCGGTAACTCACAGTCAGGCGAACGAGGTCCAACTCTGCTGTGGGTATCCCGCAGAGGTCTTCCTCCTTGAGCACAGTGCACAGCACTTCCAAGACCCTCCCTGATGACCGTGGGAAGTAAAGCATACTCTTCCACATATCCAGAGTAGTGCTGCAAATGAAGAGTAACGCTCTGTCAGCAGGGCTCCCTCAGCCACAGCGCCACGGCTCAGGCAGGCCTGGCAGGCCACAGGCTGTGCTCAGCCCTGGCCCTGCTGCCCCGCGTGCTTTTGGAGGCTTGGGGACCCAGCCTGGGCAAGCTGGAGGGGCTGAGGTGGTCTTTCCTGAAGGGCAGGGCAACGGGCCTGATGGGAGCTCTGGGCTGCCTTGGTTGGCATTGGCTGCTGCAGCCCTGACCGACCCACCAGCGCTGGAAAGCACTGTGGAATGGAGGGCTGCTCCTCAGGGATGTCCTGCAGCTTGGCTTGGCTCTGGCAGCCAGAGCATCCCCTAGCCCTGCCCTTCACGTGAGCAAGACCACAGGGCTGCCAGGGCTAGTACCTGTCACTCTGTGGAAGGTGGGTCAACACAGCTGTCAGCACATCTCTGGGAAACTGGTAGGCCAGCACGTCAAGCACTGAGAAGAGCGTCTGCTGAATTGATGTTTTCTTGCTTTTTAGGTGTCTGTGGATGAACGCCATAATCACTGGCACCTGTTGGGAGGACACAGGGAGATTGCTGCTGCCACTCTACTGCAGCCATTTGCCCCGCTGACAATAACGTTACCGCCCTTCCCACCGCTCTCTGCTGGCTTAAAGTGGTTTCCAATGCCGGTGATCTACGGAGGGCAGGGCAGGGCAGGGCAGGGCAGGACACAGTAATCCAGCCTCAGACTGCTTACATCCATCAGCCAGATGCCAGGCTGTCTCAGAACCACATCCAGGATAATTTTGGCCCACTCACTGTCCTCAACACAGCAGCCTCCAGCGGTCTTTTCAAGGGCCATGAGGACAACGTCTGTCCTCTGAGAAGGTTGAAGGAGTTGTCCAAATGGCTACGGTAGGAAGGGAAAAGAGAGGGAAGACATGTCAAATTGAGTGAGAATGTGGTCTGGAGGGGGAAGACCAGAGCAAAAGGAAGGGTGAAGACCCTTGCTTCGGGGCACAAACATGCTGAGGGCTCCCGGCTGTGCCCAAGCTTGTCTCGCAGGTACCCCTGAGCTGCAGGCTGCTCTGGGATGCAGAGAAGGGGAGATAGGCTGGCTGGAAAGTTCCTGGCTCCTTACCTCCTGGGAGAAACTGCTGGCCATGAAGCCGCAAAGCTTCCAGATCTGCTCCATGTCCATCTCATGCACGGTTTTTCTCTGGGATGTGGTGAAGGGCAGCAGCACCTGTGAGGAGAGGAGCCGCTGGTTTGCCTGGGAGCCGCTGATGCCCCCTCCAGCAGAAGCAGCTCTGCTGAGCTCCCGGCTGGAGTCACAGCACCCATCCAGGCCTCCCCTGAGCTAGAGCCCAGCCCTTTGCGGGGCTACTGCCACTGAGGTCCCTTGCAGGCTCCGGCTGCTGCCAGTGTTGCTCCTATGGAGAGGCCTGGGGGCAGAGCTCTGCAATAGCCAGACTTCTTCTCACGGCAGAAGAAGGAGAGAGCATGAGCTGGAAGAGCTGTGTCCAGTAGGTCCAGAGCATTGCAGGGTGTGGAGCAGTGCGGGATGCCTGGAGGGCAGCAGCTCTGTCCAGCCAGCGGCTCTCCTGCAGCCTGTAGGCAGAGTCAAGAGGGACCATCCAGGGATGCAGGCACTGCTTACGATGTTACCTTTTCGGTACTCCCGAGGAAGCTTTGTATGGTATCTATGGTCTCCTTCTCCATCTCCTCATTCTCCTCCTCTGCATCTAACAAAGAAGTAGAGTGAGCAGCGCTGTAGGGGGGCCAAAGGCAGGTGCGAGCAGAGGAAGGAGCTCTGCGCTCTCCAGCCCTCCCTCTGCCCACTCCCCTGGCACAGTCTGCCCCTGGCTGCCAGGACAAGGGGCCCGGGTGTTGAGCAGGGGGCACTCACTGCCCCAGCCCTGCCCATCCTGCTGGGGACCCTTACTCACCACCATGCAGCGACTGCACCTCAGTCACCTCGTAGGGCTCCGGTGGAGGTCTTCTCTCCTGGGGAGCCCCGCTCTCTGCCCAGGCCACCCTGGGGCGGCTGGGGGGTCTCTCCTCCATCCTGTGGGATGAAGGCTGAAGGTGGGGAGGTGGCAGCCACGGGGCTGCCAGGGGTAGAGGGAAATGATGTGTGCTGCGCTCTGGGACTCCTCGCCAGACCCGCACACTCCTGCCCTGTCGGACACTGTGTAACCTCCAGGTTGGCGCCAGCTATCCCTGGGTGTCACAGGGATAGGTCACTAAGAGCCCCATTGTGACCCGTCGCCCTGCGTGGGGCTAGCCCTGCGTGGGGGCTAGCTCACGGCCCCAGGGTTTAAATGACATAGACCAAACTCCTCCAGTAGGAGGGATGTGTGCACATGCTTACCAAGAAAGCTTTGGAAGTGGGCCCGAGAGCAGCCATACTGCCCAGGCTCTCCTGCTTTTGATGCGAGGCCAGAGACAGCCACAGTAGGACAGAGGAGGAAGACCAACATTCGCCTTCAGCTCAGCAGCTGTTTTGCTCACAGGCTTGTGAGCTCCTAGGCATACACTACTGAGTCGTAAAGATGTAAATGAAGAGTTTCACACAGTAGATACAATCCTGTGCCCTTATTTCTGATTAGCTGACAATACACTGTCAGATAATTGGTAACACTGCATCCTAATAAGGCCTTTCCACTTCCTCCTTTAGCTCTACCACCAGGCTGAGCAGATCATCCACCTGCTCGCACCACCACACACAGGTGGTATCCCTGCTGCCCTCCTGTAGCAGTGACAGGGCCAGGCGTTCTCCACAGCCTGAGACCTGAACTGCGGCATGGGCATTCATGCTTTCAGTCTGAGTCTCTACTCCCTTTCTTGCTGCCGTCTGGGGACCACGGTTGCACTTTGGTGTGTCAAGAGAGCAACGACCTAAGGGACCTGTTAAGTGCTAAGTGTTAAGCCTATATGCCTGCCTGCCTCGCCCTGCCTGCCCGCCTGCCCGCCCGCCTGCCTGCCTGCCGGCTGGGGGTGGGGTGCGTGCTGCAGGCCGTGGACTGCGGGCTGCAGGCTGCCTCGCTCTCGATCAGCTTCTTTAGAGCTTCTCAGAGCTTCTTAGGTGCGGCTTTTTGCCTCGATTTGGACCTTCCAAGAACGGTCCTTCGTCGTAAGGCTCTGCTACCAGGCTTATGCACTCGGGGTTTGCCCTGAAATGGAAGGTGCCATGGAGGGTGGAGGGTGGAATGGAAGGCCTGCTCCTCAAGGATAGCCTGCAGCTTTGCTTGGCTCTGGCAGCGAGAACATCTCTGAGCCCCGCTCTTCACGTGAACAAGACAAGAAGACTGTGGAGATGTCCGGGCTGGTACCTGTCACACTGTGGAAGGTGGATCAGCACACAGAAGCAGCTCTGCTGAGCTCCCGGCTGGAGTCACAGCACCCATCCAGGCCTCCCCTGAGCTAGAGTCCAGCCCTTCATGGGGCTACTGCCACTGAGGTCCCTTGCAGGCTCTGGCTGCTGCCAGTGTTGCTCCTATGGAGAGGCCTCAAATTCTACCAAAGAGAGCTCTGGGGGCAGAGCTCCGCAATAGACGGACCTCCAAGATGTTCTGCAGCTCCTTTCCGTTGGAGGTGCGATGGCTGACCAGCAGCATCTGCGTCATTTTCTCCATAGTGTGCAGGGTCTGTAAAGAGAGCAACAGGTTGTGGAAGTCTTTCTGCTGTGTGCAGACCAGGCTGTGAGTGCTGCTTGTTGCCAGGCCCACGGCTAGAGCGAGAGGGAACAGGTGGGGGGAAGCATGGCCAAGACCCGGCCTGCCAGGTTCTCTCATAATCTCTGCATATGAAAAATCCAGGGGCATGGGAACTACAGGAAATGACCCAGTACATACTTGATTGTAAAGGCAGATGTTCAGGTCCTCTTTTGGAGGAAGGCAGGAGATGGCTTTGAAGCACACATGCGAAAGAGGTATTATTTGATTGTCCAAAGTTGCCTTCATTTCACTGCAAATAGAGTGACCTTGATGTTGGGAGTAGTGCCTCAGTGCTGAGGCAGGGGTGGAACAAGTCCTCCCCTGGGCAAGGGTCCCTGGGAGGGATGTGGAGCTCTACTTGGGAGGCACTTCCTCCACGGGACTGGCCTGGGCTGGAGGACAGTCCTGATGCCTCCTGCTCTGGGGCAAGAGCCAAGACCCTGCAAGGGAGCTTCAGGGCTTCCTCCAAGCTCTCGAGAAGCCCAGAGCAGGGGAGAGCTGAGGGCTTCCCTGCCCACGGGGGGGATGCCTCCCGGCTAAGGTCAGAGCCACCAGGATTGTGGCCTGGGGTTGCGCGGGAAAAATGGGGGTGGGCTGGTACCTCAAGGTGGCGATTGCAAGCACGGCTTGGTACCGCACTGCTGCACGCAGCTGGTCCATGGGCTCATTTTCCAGCAGCTTCCTGTAGAGTACAACCAAGATGGGACCTAGCAGTCACCAGCACCCAGCACTAGCAGACCTGGCGGCCGGTCAGCAGTGCCATAGGAGCCCCAGTGCGCTCAGCCCAGCACCTGAACACAAAGGCACACTGCGACCCACTGCTGACATCTCAGCAACACTCACTGTCCCCCCTGCCCACCCCAGCCTCGCAGGGTGCCAGTCCCTGGGCAGCTCTGCCCCCTCCCACAACCCCTTACGCTGTCCCCTCACCTTGACTTTCTCTGCCAAGTTCTTCTCACGGCGGAAAACAGCCAGGCTCTCACACAAGCCCTTGTTTTTGCTGATTCTGGAAATGCTGCAGATGCTCTCCAGGAACATCATCTTGAGCATCTCCTCCTGGTCACCACAGAGAGACAAGGAGAGAGTGTGAGCTGGCAGAGCTGTATTCCTAGAATCATAGAATTACTCAGGTTGGAAAGGACCTCAAAGATCATCAAGTCCAACCGCATCCTAACCACAGTACCCCAACTCTAACAGCCCTCCGCTAAATCATATCTCTGAGCACCACATCCAAACGGCTCTTAAACACATGCAGGGACGGTGACTCAACCACCTCCCTGGGGAGCCCATTCCAGTGTTTAACAACCCTTTCTGTAAAGAAGTGTTTCCTAACGTCCAACCTAAACTTGCCTTGGCGCAACTTGAGGCCATTTTCCCTCGTCCTGTCACCTGTCACCAGTGAGAAGAGACCTACCCCGCCCTCACTGTAAGCACCTTTCAGGTACTGGAAGAGAGTAATAAGGTCTCCCCTCAGCCTCCTCTTCCCCAGACTAAGCAGCCGCAGCCCCCTCAGCCTCTCCTCACAGGGTTGATTTTCCAAGCCCTTCACCAGCCTCGTTGCCCTTCTCTGGACCTGCTCCGGTACCTCCATGTCCTTCTTGTACTGAGGTGCCCAAAACTGAACACAGTACTCGAGGTGAGGCCTCACCAATGCCGAGTACAGGGCAGGATGACTTCCCTCGTCCTGCTCACCACACCATTCCTGACACCAGCCAGGACGCCATTGGCCTTCTTGGCCACCTGGGCACACTGCTGGCTCATATTCAGCCGACTGTCCAACAGTACACCAAGGTCCCTTTCCATCAGGCAGCTTTCCAGCCACTCCTCTCCAAGCCTGTAAGGCTGCTGGGGTTGTTGTGACCAAAATGCAGGACCCGACACTTGGCCCTACTGGAACTCATACCGTTGACCTTGGCCCATCGATCCAGTCTATCCAGGTCCCTCTGTAGTGCCCTTCTCCCCTCTGGCAGATCAACATTCCCTCCCAGCTTGGTGTCGCAGCAGTGCCAGTGCCCGACCGCTCTTTCAGCAGAGGTGTTCTTCCTCATATCCAACGGGGACCTCCCCTGGGGCAACTTGAGGCCGTTCCCTCTCGTCCCATCGCTGTGAGCTGGGAGAAGAGGCCGTCCCCCACCTCCCTACAACCTCCTTACAGGGAGTGATGCGCAGTGCTCAGGCCTCCCCCGAGCCTCGTCTGCACTGAACAATCCCACTTCCCTCAGCTGCTCCTCATGGGACTTTTGTTCCAGACTCTTTCCTGCCCCGTTGCCCTTCCACGGACACACTGCAGGGCCTCCACGTCTGTCTTGTAGTGAGGGGGGGGGCCCAGTACAGAACGCAGCACCTGAGGTGCGGCCTCACCAGTGCCGGCTACGGGGGCACGATCAGCTGCCTGCTCCTGCTGGCTGCAGCGTTTTGCTACAAGCCGGGATGCCCTGGGCCTTCTTGGGCACCTGGGCACGGTGCTGCAGCACTGCGGTGTTGCCTGGGGTTGCTGTGACCAAAGAGCAGCAGCCAGCACTTGGGCTTCTGGGGCCTCAGCCAGTTGCGCTCGGCCCACCCAGCCAGCCATTCCAGCTATCCTGGAATCAGCTTGCTAAGGAACCGGAGGGATGGCGGCACAAACAGCTGGAAGCTACACTGCCCAAGGTGCAGATGAACTCCTTCTAGGTGCTGAGGCAAGGGAGGAAAGAACACGAGTGACAACAAGTCTCCCCAGTTTTCCGAGCTCGGCGGGAGGCGGAGTATCCAAGAAGAAAGCACCAACAGCTTGTCAGTCTGTGATTCGTGTTGGTTTTACCCCCCCCCCGGGGATACCAAAGCCCGCGGGGTGAGCGCAAGGAGGCCGTATGTCAAATACCGGAGCCAAAGTCAAAATGGGAAAGGCGAGCTTCCTTAGGGATGGCAGGATGCTGTCGATGATGGGTACCAAACTGCGGACTGATGGAGGACGGTGGAATATGAAGCTGTGAACGGAGAAGGAGAAATTTTGCACTGGAACCCAGAATGCCAAACAGCCTTTATTCAACTGAGAGCAGCTCTGATGTCTACCCCTGCTCGAGGACGGCCCAGTCTGGAAAAGCCTTTTGAATTGGATGGGCATGGAAGAGGTCACTTTGCTCCGAGACAGCTGGTAGAACACACTGGATCCAGGAAGAGACCAGCGGGCTATTTCTCGAGACAGCTGGACCAAGTAAATATACAATGGACGTCACGTTGAGGAGCAGTGGCAGCAGACCTGAGGCACTGCCCGAATGCAGGAGGAAAGCCCGGGTCCTGGCCCACCCCACAGCTGGCAGCAGCCGTGGGGCTGCCTGCATGTCCCAAACACAGCGACGTCCCCAAGATGTCAGAAACACCCCCTGCCAGTAACAACAGCTGCCACGGGAGGCGGGGCCAGAACCCAGCTCAGCGTGAACCGGGCTGCGGGGAGGAAGGAATGGGTTGGGTGCTGGGGGGAAGGGATCCCCGTGGTTCCAGCCCCTAAAGCTGCCCACCTCGGGAAAGGCAGAGAAGAATGAAAGCGACAGTGGCATGATGGAACTGTGTTTTATTGCGATGGACTCTGATGACTTTGGATAGCAAGTGGAGCTTGCACACGGCTGCTCCTACAGCATCAGTGGGGCCGGCGGTTGGTATTCCGGGCCCGACGTGGTTCCCGGGAGCGGCTTCGCCCCTGGGCTGGCCGTCGCCGCCTGGACCGGCTCCTGCGGCGTCTTCGGGGCTGGCTGCGGGTCTCCGCATCCCGATGTTGACGAGGCGAGCGGCTTCGAGTCCGGGCCCGCCCTGGCTGCCTGGGCCGGCTTCCAGCAGCTGCTGCGGAAACTCTCGAGGACCTCGGTGTTCCTTGTCCTCTGTGTCTGTGGGTGCCGCTGTCATCACTAAGGGCTGGTGCCTGCCTGCTCCCACGGTGCCTTTGGGGCTGGCTCGGGGAACCTGCGGCCTGGCGCTGCAGCGGAGAGCGGCTTCTTGTGTGATCCTGCTGTCCCTGTCTGCGCCGGTGGCTGGAGCCAGCTGCGGGGGAGTGCCTCGTGGACCGCAAAGCCTGCTGGCTGGCAGAGTTTGGGGTGCTGCTCTCAACGCTCAGCAGGGCTGCAGCACGGCTGCTCCCGCAGCATTCTTGGGGCTCATTCCATTCATCGTCAATGCGATGTAAACGTGTGCAGATTCTCCGCCATTTTATCCTGTGCTGGTTGCGCGGGACGCCGCTCTCAGGCACCTTGGGAACGTGAGCTGGCCCCGACGGTGCCTGGCTGGTGGTGCTGGAGGTGCTGCTGCTCTCCAATGTTATGGGGCCTATGAGAGGCGGCAGTCCCTGCTGGCTGGCGGTGCTGGGGCCAGCTCTGTCCACACTGCTGCCGGAGGCTGCAAGGGGAGACGGGAAGGTGAGCGGGATGGGACTCCGAGGCTCCCATCCCTCGTGGGCCAAAGGGAGTGGAGCAAGGCCTCGCCTGGCCCCAGCCCAGCAGCACGCGGCTGTTTGCCTCTTACCGGTGCCCTCTCCAGCACAGGTGTTGCACTCCCAGCTGGCTGTGCCCTGACTCAAGAAGGAGCAGCGCCGATGGGTGCCTCGCGCAGTGCAGGAGCTGCAGAGGAGCAGCTGCCAGGGCCTGGGGAAACAAACCAGTAGTGGCCGTGAGGACAAAGTGACCTGAGCCAGGGAGTGCCCGGCACAGCTCTGGTGCTCAGTCTGTGCTGCCCCAGCCTGTGGTGAGGCTGCGATCCCACGCAGAGCCCCAGAGGGCTGCTGAGGTAACTCACCCCTCTTCCTCTGCCCGCTCCCTGCCATGTGGGTGACGGCACTCGCTGGCATTGCAGCGCTTGTGCTTGCCTCCGTTCTCTACATCTGAATTGTCGTCCCAGATTGGTCCTCTGCCAGAGAAGGGAAGGAATCTGATGAGCACCCACTGTCCCTGTCGTAAGATGGACCCAGGCCATCCCTGCTCGTCCAGCCCAACCGCATTTCCAGCTTCTCCGTGAAGCGGAGGCCAACGCTCATGGGCAGCAAAGAGCGAGGCCTGCTGGGGCCGTCCCAGGGCAGGCACAGCCCTTGTGCACTCACGCCTGAAGAACCAGGAGTGGGATACCAACCTGCGTGGGATACGGATCCCCATGGCGGTCACGTAGTCAAAAAATTCTTCCTCATCTTTGCAGTGGGGACAATGCAAAGTGATGCCCAGACGCAGGGCCAGTCTCTGCAGCAGAAACACAAGCAGCGTGAGCGTGAGCCGGGCCTGGTGCTGCTGAGAGCCTGCCGTGCCCACGGGGCGAGGGGAGGGCTCCTACCTGGATGCAGGCCCGGTGGAACCAGGCGTGTTGGCAGGCTGGGCACACCATGGTGCTGTCACCCACGGGCTCCACACAGATGATGCAGGTCGTGTCCTGCGTCGGCGCCGTCTCCACTGCCTGATGCGGATGATGGTCGCAGCAGAACGACCTGGGGGAAGATGGGAGGGATGGGCAAGGTGAGAAGTGCTGCGAGGAGGGCAGAGGAGCAGGAAGGAGCCCCAGGCCTTGGTTCTGGCTCTGTCAGGCTGCTGGGAGCTGTCACAGCGCGTTCCTCGCTGCTTTGGCTGGTGCTGACAGCCAAAGTGGGTTGGAGGCCCACAAGCAACACCTGGCAGCCCTTACCTGAACTCTCCAAAGTATTGGGTGATGCAGTCACCCTTGGAGGCGCAGGGGAGATGGAAGCTGCGGTTGCAGCCCGACTCTGCGCAGGTGATGGTGGCCCCCCTCTTGCCACAGACGAAGCAGAGCTGGAAAGAGCAGAGAGGCCCCCATCAGCAGCAGGCTCAGGGCCTACGCAGCGGGCCCCGCACCTCTGGGCAGGGCACAGCATGCGGGCAGGGCTGGGTGGCACTCTGCAGAGCTGCCTGGTGAACAGGCCTCGTCTGCAAGAGCAGGACTTTCTCCTGGGGCTGGTAGGAAGGGCTTGGATTGCTTTCTTGGGACCCGGCTGAGCTCGCCGTGCCTCTCCTGGCACAAAGCTCCCTGTTCCGGTCCGGTGCTCACCGTCTCCTCTGCCTGCTGGATTATGCATATGATCTCAACCAGGCCTAAATATGCACTTTCCATCTGTGTTGCTGCCTCTTGAAGAAGGCCGCCAGAAAATACCTGTATGGGAGAAGAGCACGATCTTGTTAGGGCAGAAATGAGGGAACCATCTTCTGGAGGATGGTGGAAGGAGCCGTGAGGGAACTCACCGCACAGAACTCGTGGAAATAGATCCCACTGATGATTAGTTTGCGCCCGTAGATGTCTGGGTCAGCATCTCCCTGGGCGCACAGCACGCATGCTGGAGAGGAGAGAGTAACAGCAGTGAGCGCCTTGCGGGGCCAGGTGCCCCCGGGGGCTGTCCCAGGGGCTGCTCTGTGCCGGCCGTGCCAGCTGAGGGGCAGGGCCGGAGGCCGTGGAGGGGAAGGGGCACTGCAGGCCCAGCGGTGCCAGCAGGCAGCCACAGCCCAACAGCGGCACCCCTGTGCCCGGCAGCAGGGAGCAGCACGCAGGGATAGTTTACTTTCGCCCGGCTTCCATGATCCGGCAGGCTTCTTTGTCCCCTTGGACATCGTGTGCACGAACGGCGAGCACTCGCAGAGTGTCTGTCCCAACAGTGCTGGGCTTTCTCCTCCACGTGCCAACCTATGGGAGAAGCGGGACGAGGCTGAGTTCGCAGCTCAGGCCCCCGAGCGCTGGGGAACCCTCCTCCCTCGGCAGCCTCAGGCAGCCCCTTCCTCCCTGCTCACCTCACCAAGTCGCACTGAGCTCCGCCTGAGCCTCGCAGCCTGAGCTCTGCTCCACACCCCATGCGTCACAATGGCCACTCTCTGACACCCTCTGTGACGCCATCACACGTCACAGGGGTGAGGGCACCCCAGCAGGAGGGCGGCGGCTCCTGCAGCCAGCGCAGAGTGAGGGGCCCGGTGCCGGACGCAGCCCCGCAGGAACCCGGCGTGTTGGTGCTGCTGAAGGCACTGGGCCACACCTCCAGCCTCCTGGCCCCACCTGAATGCTGCCGGGCCTGTGGCTCCATCAGTATCCCAGTCAAGTGTTTCCGTGTTCCCGTGATGTTCTCGAGGCTTTACTTTGTGCTTGTTTGCTGCTGATTACCTCTCGTTGCAATAAATGGCTCCATTCACAGAATGACACAGAATCTCTCTGGTTGGCAAAGACCTCTAAGATCACCAAGTGCCACCGTCCAACCCCCAGCTGCCCACTGCCCGCGTCCCTCAGTGCCACATCCCCACGGTTCTGGAACACCTCCATGGACGCTGACTCCCCCAGAACCATAGAATCATCGAATTACTCAGGTTGGAAAGGACCTCAAAGATCATCAAGTCCAACCGCATCCTAACCACAGTACCCCAACTCTAACAGCCCTCCGCTAAACCATATCTCTGAGCACCACATCCAAACGGCTCTTAAACACATGCAGGGACGGTGACTCAACCACCTCCCTGGGGAGCCCATTCCAGTGTTTAACAACCCTTTCTGTAAAGAAGTGTTTCCTAACGTCCAACCTAAACTTGCCTTGGCGCAACTTGAGGCCATTTCCCCTCGTCCTGTCACCTGTCACCAGTGAGAAGAGACCTACCCCGCCCTCACTGTAAGCACCTTTCAGGTACTGGAAGAGAGTAATAAGGTCTCCCCTCAGCCTCCTCTTCCCCAGACTAAGCAGCCGCAGCCCCCTCAGCCTCTCCTCACAGGGCTGATTTTCCAAGCCCTTCACCAGCCTCGTTGCCCTTCTCTGGACCTGCTCCGGTACCTCCATGTCCTTCTTGTACTGAGGTGCCCAAAACTGAACACAGTACTCGAGGTGAGGCCTCACCAATGCCGAGTACAGGGCAGGATGACTTCCCTCGTCCTGCTCACCACACCATTCCTGACACCAGCCAGGACGCCATTGGCCTTCTTGGCCACCTGGGCACACTGCTGGCTCATATTCAGCCGACTGTCCAACAGTACACCAAGGTCCCTTTCCATCAGGCAGCTTTCCAGCCACTCCTCTCCAAGCCTGTAAGGCTGCTGGGGTTGTTGTGACCAAAATGCAGGACCCGACACTTGGCCCTACTGGAACTCATACCGTTGACCTTGGCCCATCGATCCAGTCTATCCAGGTCCCTCTGTAGTGCCCTTCTCCCCTCTGGCAGATCAACATTCCCTCCCAGCTTGGTGTCGCAGCAGTGCCAGTGCCCGACCGCTCTTTCAGCAGAGGTGTTCTTCCTCATATCCAACGGGGACCTCCCCTGGGGCAACTTGAGGCCGTTCCCTCTCGTCCCATCGCTGTGAGCTGGGAGAAGAGGCCGTCCCCCACCTCCCTACAACCTCCTTACAGGGAGTGATGCGCAGTGCTCAGGCCTCCCCCGAGCCTCGTCTGCACTGAACAATCCCACTTCCCTCAGCTGCTCCTCATGGGACTTTTGTTCCAGACTCTTTCCTGCCCCGTTGCCCTTCCACGGACACACTGCAGGGCCTCCACGTCTGTCTTGTAGTGAGGGGGGGGGGCCCAGTACAGAACGCAGCACCTGAGGTGCGGCCTCACCAGTGCCGGCTACGGGGGCACGATCAGCTGCCTGCTCCTGCTGGCTGCAGCGTTTTGCTACAAGCCGGGATGCCCTGGGCCTTCTTGGGCACCTGGGCACGGTGCTGCAGCACTGCGGTGTTGCCTGGGGTTGCTGTGACCAAAGAGCAGCAGCCAGCACTTGGGCTTCTGGGGCCTCAGCCAGTTGCGCTCGGCCCACCCAGCCAGCCATTCCAGCTATCCTGGAATCAGCTTGCTAAGGAACCGGAGGGATGGCGGCACAAACAGCTGGAAGCTACACTGCCCAAGGTGCAGATGAACTCCTTCTAGGTGCTGAGGCAAGGGAGGAAAGAACACGAGTGACAACAAGTCTCCCCAGTTTTCCGAGCTCGGCGGGAGGCGGAGTATCCAAGAAGAAAGCACCAACAGCTTGTCAGTCTGTGATTCGTGTTGGTTTTACCCCCCCCCCGGGGATACCAAAGCCCGCGGGGTGAGCGCAAGGAGGCCGTATGTCAAATACCGGAGCCAAAGTCAAAATGGGAAAGGCGAGCTTCCTTAGGGATGGCAGGATGCTGTCGATGATGGGTACCAAACTGCGGACTGATGGAGGACGGTGGAATATGAAGCTGTGAACGGAGAAGGAGAAATTTTGCACTGGAACCCAGAATGCCAAACAGCCTTTATTCAACTGAGAGCAGCTCTGATGTCTACCCCTGCTCGAGGACGGCCCAGTCTGGAAAAGCCTTTTGAATTGGATGGGCATGGAAGAGGTCACTTTGCTCCGAGACAGCTGGTAGAACACACTGGATCCAGGAAGAGACCAGCGGGCTATTTCTCGAGACAGCTGGACCAAGTAAATATACAATGGACGTCACGTAGAGGAGCAGTGGCAGCAGACCTGAGGCACTGCCCGAATGCAGGAGGAAAGCCCGGGTCCTGGCCCACCCCACAGCTGGCAGCAGCCGTGGGGCTGCCTGCATGTCCCAAACACAGCGACGTCCCCAAGATGTCAGAAACACCCCCTGCCAGTAACAACAGCTGCCACGGGAGGCGGGGCCAGAACCCAGCTCAGCGTGAACCGGGCTGCGGGGAGGAAGGAATGGGTTGGGTGCTGGGGGGAAGGGATCCCCGTGGTTCCAGCCCCTAAAGCTGCCCACCTCGGGAAAGGCAGAGAAGAATGAAAGCGACAGTGGCATGATGGAACTGTGTTTTATTGCGATGGACTCTGATGACTTTGGATAGCAAGTGGAGCTTGCACACGGCTGCTCCTACAGCATCAGTGGGGCCGGCGGTTGGTATTCCGGGCCCGACGTGGTTCCCGGGAGCGGCTTCGCCCCTGGGCTGGCCGTCGCCGCCTGGACCGGCTCCTGCGGCGTCTTCGGGGCTGGCTGCGGGTCTCCGCATCCCGATGTTGACGAGGCGAGCGGCTTCGAGTCCGGGCCCGCCCTGGCTGCCTGGGCCGGCTTCCAGCAGCTGCTGCGGAAACTCTCGAGGACCTCGGTGTTCCTTGTCCTCTGTGTCTGTGGGTGCCGCTGTCATCACTAAGGGCTGGTGCCTGCCTGCTCCCACGGTGCCTTTGGGGCTGGCTCGGGGAACCTGCGGCCTGGCGCTGCAGCGGAGAGCGGCTTCTTGTGTGATCCTGCTGTCCCTGTCTGCGCCGGTGGCTGGAGCCAGCTGCGGGGGAGTGCCTCGTGGACCGCAAAGCCTGCTGGCTGGCAGAGTTTGGGGTGCTGCTCTCAACGCTCAGCAGGGCTGCAGCACGGCTGCTCCCGCAGCATTCTTGGGGCTCATTCCATTCATCGTCAATGCGATGTAAACGTGTGCAGATTCTCCGCCATTTTATCCTGTGCTGGTTGCGCGGGACGCCGCTCTCAGGCACCTTGGGAACGTGAGCTGGCCCCGACGGTGCCTGGCTGGTGGTGCTGGAGGTGCTGCTGCTCTCCAATGTTATGGGGCCTATGAGAGGCGGCAGTCCCTGCTGGCTGGCGGTGCTGGGGCCAGCTCTGTCCACACTGCTGCCGGAGGCTGCAAGGGGAGACGGGAAGGTGAGCGGGATGGGACTCCGAGGCTCCCATCCCTCGTGGGCCAAAGGGAGTGGAGCAAGGCCTCGCCTGGCCCCAGCCCAGCAGCACGCGGCTGTTTGCCTCTTACCGGTGCCCTCTCCAGCACAGGCGTTGCACTCCCAGCTGGCTGTGCCCTGACTCAAGAAGGAGCAGCGCCGATGGGTGCCTCGCGCAGTGCAGGAGCTGCAGAGGAGCAGCTGCCAGGGCCTGGGGAAACAAACCAGTAGTGGCCGTGAGGACAAAGTGACCTGAGCCAGGGAGTGCCCGGCACAGCTCTGGTGCTCAGTCTGTGCTGCCCCAGCCTGTGGTGAGGCTGCGATCCCACGCAGAGCCCCAGAGGGCTGCTGAGGTAACTCACCCCTCTTCCTCTGCCCGCTCCCTGCCATGTGGGTGACGGCACTCGCTGGCATTGCAGCGCTTGTGCTTGCCTCCATTCTCTACATCTGAATTGTCGTCCCAGATTGGTCCTCTGCCAGAGAAGGGAAGGAATCTGATGAGCACCCACTGTCCCTGTCGTAAGATGGACCCAGGCCATCCCTGCTCGTCCAGCCCAACCGCATTTCCAGCTTCTCCGTGAAGCGGAGGCCAACGCTCATGGGCAGCAAAGAGCGAGGCCTGCTGGGGCCGTCCCAGGGCAGGCACAGCCCTTGTGCACTCACGCCTGAAGAACCAGGAGTGGGATACCAACCTGCGTGGGATACGGATCCCCATGGCGGTCACGTAGTCAAAAAATTCTTCCTCATCTTTGCAGTGGGGACAATGCAAAGTGATGCCCAGACGCAGGGCCAGTCTCTGCAGCAGAAACACAAGCAGCGTGAGCGTGAGCCGGGCCTGGTGCTGCTGAGAGCCTGCCGTGCCCACGGGGCGAGGGGAGGGCTCCTACCTGGATGCAGGCCCGGTGGAACCAGGCGTGTTGGCAGGCTGGGCACACCATGGTGCTGTCACCCACGGGCTCCACACAGATGATGCAGGTCGTGTCCTGCGTCGGCGCCGTCTCCACTGCCTGATGCGGATGATGGTCGCAGCAGAACGACCTGGGGGAAGATGGGAGGGATGGGCAAGGTGAGAAGTGCTGCGAGGAGGGCAGAGGAGCAGGAAGGAGCCCCAGGCCTTGGTTCTGGCTCTGTCAGGCTGCTGGGAGCTGTCACAGCGCGTTCCTCGCTGCTTTGGCTGGTGCTGACAGCCAAAGTGGGTTGGAGGCCCACAAGCAACACCTGGCAGCCCTTACCTGAACTCTCCAAAGTATTGGGTGATGCAGTCACCCTTGGAGGCGCAGGGGAGATGGAAGCTGCGGTTGCAGCCCGACTCTGCGCAGGTGATGGTGGCCCCCCTCTTGCCACAGACGAAGCAGAGCTGGAAAGAGCAGAGAGGCCCCCATCAGCAGCAGGCTCAGGGCCTACGCAGCGGGCCCCGCACCTCTGGGCAGGGCACAGCATGCGGGCAGGGCTGGGTGGCACTCTGCAGAGCTGCCTGGTGAACAGGCCTCGTCTGCAAGAGCAGGACTTTCTCCTGGGGCTGGTAGGAAGGGCTTGGATTGCTTTCTTGGGACCCGGCTGAGCTCGCCGTGCCTCTCCTGGCACAAAGCTCCCTGTTCCGGTCCGGTGCTCACCGTCTCCTCTGCCTGCTGGATTATGCATATGATCTCAACCAGGCCTAAATATGCACTTTCCATCTGTGTTGCTGCCTCTTGAAGAAGGCCGCCAGAAAATACCTGTATGGGAGAAGAGCACGATCTTGTTAGGGCAGAAATGAGGGAACCATCTTCTGGAGGATGGTGGAAGGAGCCGTGAGGGAACTCACCGCACAGAACTCGTGGAAATAGATCCCACTGATGATTAGTTTGCGCCCGTAGATGTCTGGGTCAGCATCTCCCTGGGCGCACAGCACGCATGCTGGAGAGGAGAGAGTAACAGCAGTGAGCGCCTTGCGGGGCCAGGTGCCCCCGGGGGCTGTCCCAGGGGCTGCTCTGTGCCGGCCGTGCCAGCTGAGGGGCAGGGCCGGAGGCCGTGGAGGGGAAGGGGCACTGCAGGCCCAGCGGTGCCAGCAGGCAGCCACAGCCCAACAGCGGCACCCCTGTGCCCGGCAGCAGGGAGCAGCACGCAGGGATAGTTTACTTTCGCCCGGCTTCCATGATCCGGCAGGCTTCTTTGTCCCCTTGGACATCGTGTGCACGAACGGCGAGCACTCGCAGAGTGTCTGTCCCAACAGTGCTGGGCTTTCTCCTCCACGTGCCAACCTATGGGAGAAGCGGGACGAGGCTGAGTTCGCAGCTCAGGCCCCCGAGCGCTGGGGAACCCTCCTCCCTCGGCAGCCTCAGGCAGCCCCTTCCTCCCTGCTCACCTCACCAAGTCGCACTGAGCTCCGCCTGAGCCTCGCAGCCTGAGCTCTGCTCCACACCCCATGCGTCACAATGGCCACTCTCTGACACCCTCTGTGACGCCATCACACGTCACAGGGGTGAGGGCACCCCAGCAGGAGGGCGGCGGCTCCTGCAGCCAGCGCAGAGTGAGGGGCCCGGTGCCGGACGCAGCCCCGCAGGAACCCGGCGTGTTGGTGCTGCTGAAGGCACTGGGCCACACCTCCAGCCTCCTGGCCCCACCTGAATGCTGCCGGGCCTGTGGCTCCATCAGTATCCCAGTCAAGTGTTTCCGTGTTCCCGTGATGTTCTCGAGGCTTTACTTTGTGCTTGTTTGCTGCTGATTACCTCTCGTTGCAATAAATGGCTCCATTCACAGAATGACACAGAATCTCTCTGGTTGGCAAAGACCTCTAAGATCACCAAGTGCCACCGTCCAACCCCCAGCTGCCCACTGCCCGCGTCCCTCAGTGCCACATCCCCACGGTTCTGGAACACCTCCATGGACGCTGACTCCCCCAGAACCATAGAATCATCGAATTACTCAGGTTGGAAAGGACCTCAAAGATCATCAAGTCCAACCGCATCCTAACCACAGTACCCCAACTCTAACAGCCCTCCGCTAAACCATATCTCTGAGCACCACATCCAAACGGCTCTTAAACACATGCAGGGACGGTGACTCAACCACCTCCCTGGGGAGCCCATTCCAGTGTTTAACAACCCTTTCTGTAAAGAAGTGTTTCCTAACGTCCAACCTAAACTTGCCTTGGCGCAACTTGAGGCCATTTCCCCTCGTCCTGTCACCTGTCACCAGTGAGAAGAGACCTACCCCGCCCTCACTGTAAGCACCTTTCAGGTACTGGAAGAGAGTAATAAGGTCTCCCCTCAGCCTCCTCTTCCCCAGACTAAGCAGCCGCAGCCCCCTCAGCCTCTCCTCACAGGGCTGATTTTCCAAGCCCTTCACCAGCCTCGTTGCCCTTCTCTGGACCTGCTCCGGTACCTCCATGTCCTTCTTGTACTGAGGTGCCCAAAACTGAACACAGTACTCGAGGTGAGGCCTCACCAATGCCGAGTACAGGGCAGGATGACTTCCCTCGTCCTGCTCACCACACCATTCCTGACACCAGCCAGGACGCCATTGGCCTTCTTGGCCACCTGGGCACACTGCTGGCTCATATTCAGCCGACTGTCCAACAGTACACCAAGGTCCCTTTCCATCAGGCAGCTTTCCAGCCACTCCTCTCCAAGCCTGTAAGGCTGCTGGGGTTGTTGTGACCAAAATGCAGGACCCGACACTTGGCCCTACTGGAACTCATACCGTTGACCTTGGCCCATCGATCCAGTCTATCCAGGTCCCTCTGTAGTGCCCTTCTCCCCTCTGGCAGATCAACATTCCCTCCCAGCTTGGTGTCGCAGCAGTGCCAGTGCCCGACCGCTCTTTCAGCAGAGGTGTTCTTCCTCATATCCAACGGGGACCTCCCCTGGGGCAACTTGAGGCCGTTCCCTCTCGTCCCATCGCTGTGAGCTGGGAGAAGAGGCCGTCCCCCACCTCCCTACAACCTCCTTACAGGGAGTGATGCGCAGTGCTCAGGCCTCCCCCGAGCCTCGTCTGCACTGAACAATCCCACTTCCCTCAGCTGCTCCTCATGGGACTTTTGTTCCAGACTCTTTCCTGCCCCGTTGCCCTTCCACGGACACACTGCAGGGCCTCCACGTCTGTCTTGTAGTGAGGGGGGGGGCCCAGTACAGAACGCAGCACCTGAGGTGCGGCCTCACCAGTGCCGGCTACGGGGGCACGATCAGCTGCCTGCTCCTGCTGGCTGCAGCGTTTTGCTACAAGCCGGGATGCCCTGGGCCTTCTTGGGCACCTGGGCACGGTGCTGCAGCACTGCGGTGTTGCCTGGGGTTGCTGTGACCAAAGAGCAGCAGCCAGCACTTGGGCTTCTGGGGCCTCAGCCAGTTGCGCTCGGCCCACCCAGCCAGCCATTCCAGCTATCCTGGAATCAGCTTGCTAAGGAACCGGAGGGATGGCGGCACAAACAGCTGGAAGCTACACTGCCCAAGGTGCAGATGAACTCCTTCTAGGTGCTGAGGCAAGGGAGGAAAGAACACGAGTGACAACAAGTCTCCCCAGTTTTCCGAGCTCGGCGGGAGGCGGAGTATCCAAGAAGAAAGCACCAACAGCTTGTCAGTCTGTGATTCGTGTTGGTTTTACCCCCCCCCCGGGGATACCAAAGCCCGCGGGGTGAGCGCAAGGAGGCCGTATGTCAAATACCGGAGCCAAAGTCAAAATGGGAAAGGCGAGCTTCCTTAGGGATGGCAGGATGCTGTCGATGATGGGTACCAAACTGCGGACTGATGGAGGACGGTGGAATATGAAGCTGTGAACGGAGAAGGAGAAATTTTGCACTGGAACCCAGAATGCCAAACAGCCTTTATTCAACTGAGAGCAGCTCTGATGTCTACCCCTGCTCGAGGACGGCCCAGTCTGGAAAAGCCTTTTGAATTGGATGGGCATGGAAGAGGTCACTTTGCTCCGAGACAGCTGGTAGAACACACTGGATCCAGGAAGAGACCAGCGGGCTATTTCTCGAGACAGCTGGACCAAGTAAATATACAATGGACGTCACGTTGAGGAGCAGTGGCAGCAGACCTGAGGCACTGCCCGAATGCAGGAGGAAAGCCCGGGTCCTGGCCCACCCCACAGCTGGCAGCAGCCGTGGGGCTGCCTGCATGTCCCAAACACAGCGACGTCCCCAAGATGTCAGAAACACCCCCTGCCAGTAACAACAGCTGCCACGGGAGGCGGGGCCAGAACCCAGCTCAGCGTGAACCGGGCTGCGGGGAGGAAGGAATGGGTTGGGTGCTGGGGGGAAGGGATCCCCGTGGTTCCAGCCCCTAAAGCTGCCCACCTCGGGAAAGGCAGAGAAGAATGAAAGCGACAGTGGCATGATGGAACTGTGTTTTATTGCGATGGACTCTGATGACTTTGGATAGCAAGTGGAGCTTGCACACGGCTGCTCCTACAGCATCAGTGGGGCCGGCGGTTGGTATTCCGGGCCCGACGTGGTTCCCGGGAGCGGCTTCGCCCCTGGGCTGGCCGTCGCCGCCTGGACCGGTTCCTGCGGCGTCTTCGGGGCTGGCTGCGGGTCTCCGCATCCCGATGTTGACGAGGCGAGCGGCTTCGAGTCCGGGCCCGCCCTGGCTGCCTGGGCCGGCTTCCAGCAGCTGCTGCGGAAACTCTCGAGGACCTCGGTGTTCCTTGTCCTCTGTGTCTGTGGGTGCCGCTGTCATCACTAAGGGCTGGTGCCTGCCTGCTCCCACGGTGCCTTTGGGGCTGGCTCGGGGAACCTGCGGCCTGGCGCTGCAGCGGAGAGCGGCTTCTTGTGTGATCCTGCTGTCCCTGTCTGCGCCGGTGGCTGGAGCCAGCTGCGGGGGAGTGCCTCGTGGACCGCAAAGCCTGCTGGCTGGCAGAGTTTGGGGTGCTGCTCTCAACGCTCAGCAGGGCTGCAGCACGGCTGCTCCCGCAGCATTCTTGGGGCTCATTCCATTCATCGTCAATGCGATGTAAACGTGTGCAGATTCTCCGCCATTTTATCCTGTGCTGGTTGCGCGGGACGCCGCTCTCAGGCACCTTGGGAACGTGAGCTGGCCCCGACGGTGCCTGGCTGGTGGTGCTGGAGGTGCTGCTGCTCTCCAATGTTATGGGGCCTATGAGAGGCGGCAGTCCCTGCTGGCTGGCGGTGCTGGGGCCAGCTCTGTCCACACTGCTGCCGGAGGCTGCAAGGGGAGACGGGAAGGTGAGCGGGATGGGACTCCGAGGCTCCCATCCCTCGTGGGCCAAAGGGAGTGGAGCAAGGCCTCGCCTGGCCCCAGCCCAGCAGCACGCGGCTGTTTGCCTCTTACCGGTGCCCTCTCCAGCACAGGTGTTGCACTCCCAGCTGGCTGTGCCCTGACTCAAGAAGGAGCAGCGCCGATGGGTGCCTCGCGCAGTGCAGGAGCTGCAGAGGAGCAGCTGCCAGGGCCTGGGGAAACAAACCAGTAGTGGCCGTGAGGACAAAGTGACCTGAGCCAGGGAGTGCCCGGCACAGCTCTGGTGCTCAGTCTGTGCTGCCCCAGCCTGTGGTGAGGCTGCGATCCCACGCAGAGCCCCAGAGGGCTGCTGAGGTAACTCACCCCTCTTCCTCTGCCCGCTCCCTGCCATGTGGGTGACGGCACTCGCTGGCATTGCAGCGCTTGTGCTTGCCTCCGTTCTCTACATCTGAATTGTCGTCCCAGATTGGTCCTCTGCCAGAGAAGGGAAGGAATCTGATGAGCACCCACTGTCCCTGTCGTAAGATGGACCCAGGCCATCCCTGCTCGTCCAGCCCAACCGCATTTCCAGCTTCTCCGTGAAGCGGAGGCCAACGCTCATGGGCAGCAAAGAGCGAGGCCTGCTGGGGCCGTCCCAGGGCAGGCACAGCCCTTGTGCACTCACGCCTGAAGAACCAGGAGTGGGATACCAACCTGCGTGGGATACGGATCCCCATGGCGGTCACGTAGTCAAAAAATTCTTCCTCATCTTTGCAGTGGGGACAATGCAAAGTGATGCCCAGACGCAGGGCCAGTCTCTGCAGCAGAAACACAAGCAGCGTGAGCGTGAGCCGGGCCTGGTGCTGCTGAGAGCCTGCCGTGCCCACGGGGCGAGGGGAGGGCTCCTACCTGGATGCAGGCCCGGTGGAACCAGGCGTGTTGGCAGGCTGGGCACACCATGGTGCTGTCACCCACGGGCTCCACACAGATGATGCAGGTCGTGTCCTGCGTCGGCGCCGTCTCCACTGCCTGATGCGGATGATGGTCGCAGCAGAACGACCTGGGGGAAGATGGGAGGGATGGGCAAGGTGAGAAGTGCTGCGAGGAGGGCAGAGGAGCAGGAAGGAGCCCCAGGCCTTGGTTCTGGCTCTGTCAGGCTGCTGGGAGCTGTCACAGCGCGTTCCTCGCTGCTTTGGCTGGTGCTGACAGCCAAAGTGGGTTGGAGGCCCACAAGCAACACCTGGCAGCCCTTACCTGAACTCTCCAAAGTATTGGGTGATGCAGTCACCCTTGGAGGCGCAGGGGAGATGGAAGCTGCGGTTGCAGCCCGACTCTGCGCAGGTGATGGTGGCCCCCCTCTTGCCACAGACGAAGCAGAGCTGGAAAGAGCAGAGAGGCCCCCATCAGCAGCAGGCTCAGGGCCTACGCAGCGGGCCCCGCACCTCTGGGCAGGGCACAGCATGCGGGCAGGGCTGGGTGGCACTCTGCAGAGCTGCCTGGTGAACAGGCCTCGTCTGCAAGAGCAGGACTTTCTCCTGGGGCTGGTAGGAAGGGCTTGGATTGCTTTCTTGGGACCCGGCTGAGCTCGCCGTGCCTCTCCTGGCACAAAGCTCCCTGTTCCGGTCCGGTGCTCACCGTCTCCTCTGCCTGCTGGATTATGCATATGATCTCAACCAGGCCTAAATATGCACTTTCCATCTGTGTTGCTGCCTCTTGAAGAAGGCCGCCAGAAAATACCTGTATGGGAGAAGAGCACGATCTTGTTAGGGCAGAAATGAGGGAACCATCTTCTGGAGGATGGTGGAAGGAGCCGTGAGGGAACTCACCGCACAGAACTCGTGGAAATAGATCCCACTGATGATTAGTTTGCGCCCGTAGATGTCTGGGTCAGCATCTCCCTGGGCGCACAGCACGCATGCTGGAGAGGAGAGAGTAACAGCAGTGAGCGCCTTGCGGGGCCAGGTGCCCCCGGGGGCTGTCCCAGGGGCTGCTCTGTGCCGGCCGTGCCAGCTGAGGGGCAGGGCCGGAGGCCGTGGAGGGGAAGGGGCACTGCAGGCCCAGCGGTGCCAGCAGGCAGCCACAGCCCAACAGCGGCACCCCTGTGCCCGGCAGCAGGGAGCAGCACGCAGGGATAGTTTACTTTCGCCCGGCTTCCATGATCCGGCAGGCTTCTTTGTCCCCTTGGACATCGTGTGCACGAACGGCGAGCACTCGCAGAGTGTCTGTCCCAACAGTGCTGGGCTTTCTCCTCCACGTGCCAACCTATGGGAGAAGCGGGACGAGGCTGAGTTCGCAGCTCAGGCCCCCGAGCGCTGGGGAACCCTCCTCCCTCGGCAGCCTCAGGCAGCCCCTTCCTCCCTGCTCACCTCACCAAGTCGCACTGAGCTCCGCCTGAGCCTCGCAGCCTGAGCTCTGCTCCACACCCCATGCGTCACAATGGCCACTCTCTGACACCCTCTGTGACGCCATCACACGTCACAGGGGTGAGGGCACCCCAGCAGGAGGGCGGCGGCTCCTGCAGCCAGCGCAGAGTGAGGGGCCCGGTGCCGGACGCAGCCCCGCAGGAACCCGGCGTGTTGGTGCTGCTGAAGGCACTGGGCCACACCTCCAGCCTCCTGGCCCCACCTGAATGCTGCCGGGCCTGTGGCTCCATCAGTATCCCAGTCAAGTGTTTCCGTGTTCCCGTGATGTTCTCGAGGCTTTACTTTGTGCTTGTTTGCTGCTGATTACCTCTCGTTGCAATAAATGGCTCCATTCACAGAATGACACAGAATCTCTCTGGTTGGCAAAGACCTCTAAGATCACCAAGTGCCACCGTCCAACCCCCAGCTGCCCACTGCCCGCGTCCCTCAGTGCCACATCCCCACGGTTCTGGAACACCTCCATGGACGCTGACTCCCCCAGAACCATAGAATCATCGAATTACTCAGGTTGGAAAGGACCTCAAAGATCATCAAGTCCAACCGCATCCTAACCACAGTACCCCAACTCTAACAGCCCTCCGCTAAACCATATCTCTGAGCACCACATCCAAACGGCTCTTAAACACATGCAGGGACGGTGACTCAACCACCTCCCTGGGGAGCCCATTCCAGTGTTTAACAACCCTTTCTGTAAAGAAGTGTTTCCTAACGTCCAACCTAAACTTGCCTTGGCGCAACTTGAGGCCATTTCCCCTCGTCCTGTCACCTGTCACCAGTGAGAAGAGACCTACCCCGCCCTCACTGTAAGCACCTTTCAGGTACTGGAAGAGAGTAATAAGGTCTCCCCTCAGCCTCCTCTTCCCCAGACTAAGCAGCCGCAGCCCCCTCAGCCTCTCCTCACAGGGCTGATTTTCCAAGCCCTTCACCAGCCTCGTTGCCCTTCTCTGGACCTGCTCCGGTACCTCCATGTCCTTCTTGTACTGAGGTGCCCAAAACTGAACACAGTACTCGAGGTGAGGCCTCACCAATGCCGAGTACAGGGCAGGATGACTTCCCTCGTCCTGCTCACCACACCATTCCTGACACCAGCCAGGACGCCATTGGCCTTCTTGGCCACCTGGGCACACTGCTGGCTCATATTCAGCCGACTGTCCAACAGTACACCAAGGTCCCTTTCCATCAGGCAGCTTTCCAGCCACTCCTCTCCAAGCCTGTAAGGCTGCTGGGGTTGTTGTGACCAAAATGCAGGACCCGACACTTGGCCCTACTGGAACTCATACCGTTGACCTTGGCCCATCGATCCAGTCTATCCAGGTCCCTCTGTAGTGCCCTTCTCCCCTCTGGCAGATCAACATTCCCTCCCAGCTTGGTGTCGCAGCAGTGCCAGTGCCCGACCGCTCTTTCAGCAGAGGTGTTCTTCCTCATATCCAACGGGGACCTCCCCTGGGGCAACTTGAGGCCGTTCCCTCTCGTCCCATCGCTGTGAGCTGGGAGAAGAGGCCGTCCCCCACCTCCCTACAACCTCCTTACAGGGAGTGATGCGCAGTGCTCAGGCCTCCCCCGAGCCTCGTCTGCACTGAACAATCCCACTTCCCTCAGCTGCTCCTCATGGGACTTTTGTTCCAGACTCTTTCCTGCCCCGTTGCCCTTCCACGGACACACTGCAGGGCCTCCACGTCTGTCTTGTAGTGAGGGGGGGGGGCCCAGTACAGAACGCAGCACCTGAGGTGCGGCCTCACCAGTGCCGGCTACGGGGGCACGATCAGCTGCCTGCTCCTGCTGGCTGCAGCGTTTTGCTACAAGCCGGGATGCCCTGGGCCTTCTTGGGCACCTGGGCACGGTGCTGCAGCACTGCGGTGTTGCCTGGGGTTGCTGTGACCAAAGAGCAGCAGCCAGCACTTGGGCTTCTGGGGCCTCAGCCAGTTGCGCTCGGCCCACCCAGCCAGCCATTCCAGCTATCCTGGAATCAGCTTGCTAAGGAACCGGAGGGATGGCGGCACAAACAGCTGGAAGCTACACTGCCCAAGGTGCAGATGAACTCCTTCTAGGTGCTGAGGCAAGGGAGGAAAGAACACGAGTGACAACAAGTCTCCCCAGTTTTCCGAGCTCGGCGGGAGGCGGAGTATCCAAGAAGAAAGCACCAACAGCTTGTCAGTCTGTGATTCGTGTTGGTTTTACCCCCCCCCCGGGGATACCAAAGCCCGCGGGGTGAGCGCAAGGAGGCCGTATGTCAAATACCGGAGCCAAAGTCAAAATGGGAAAGGCGAGCTTCCTTAGGGATGGCAGGATGCTGTCGATGATGGGTACCAAACTGCGGACTGATGGAGGACGGTGGAATATGAAGCTGTGAACGGAGAAGGAGAAATTTTGCACTGGAACCCAGAATGCCAAACAGCCTTTATTCAACTGAGAGCAGCTCTGATGTCTACCCCTGCTCGAGGACGGCCCAGTCTGGAAAAGCCTTTTGAATTGGATGGGCATGGAAGAGGTCACTTTGCTCCGAGACAGCTGGTAGAACACACTGGATCCAGGAAGAGACCAGCGGGCTATTTCTCGAGACAGCTGGACCAAGTAAATATACAATGGACGTCACGTTGAGGAGCAGTGGCAGCAGACCTGAGGCACTGCCCGAATGCAGGAGGAAAGCCCGGGTCCTGGCCCACCCCACAGCTGGCAGCAGCCGTGGGGCTGCCTGCATGTCCCAAACACAGCGACGTCCCCAAGATGTCAGAAACACCCCCTGCCAGTAACAACAGCTGCCACGGGAGGCGGGGCCAGAACCCAGCTCAGCGTGAACCGGGCTGCGGGGAGGAAGGAATGGGTTGGGTGCTGGGGGGAAGGGATCCCCGTGGTTCCAGCCCCTAAAGCTGCCCACCTCGGGAAAGGCAGAGAAGAATGAAAGCGACAGTGGCATGATGGAACTGTGTTTTATTGCGATGGACTCTGATGACTTTGGATAGCAAGTGGAGCTTGCACACGGCTGCTCCTACAGCATCAGTGGGGCCGGCGGTTGGTATTCCGGGCCCGACGTGGTTCCCGGGAGCGGCTTCGCCCCTGGGCTGGCCGTCGCCGCCTGGACCGGCTCCTGCGGCGTCTTCGGGGCTGGCTGCGGGTCTCCGCATCCCGATGTTGACGAGGCGAGCGGCTTCGAGTCCGGGCCCGCCCTGGCTGCCTGGGCCGGCTTCCAGCAGCTGCTGCGGAAACTCTCGAGGACCTCGGTGTTCCTTGTCCTCTGTGTCTGTGGGTGCCGCTGTCATCACTAAGGGCTGGTGCCTGCCTGCTCCCACGGTGCCTTTGGGGCTGGCTCGGGGAACCTGCGGCCTGGCGCTGCAGCGGAGAGCGGCTTCTTGTGTGATCCTGCTGTCCCTGTCTGCGCCGGTGGCTGGAGCCAGCTGCGGGGGAGTGCCTCGTGGACCGCAAAGCCTGCTGGCTGGCAGAGTTTGGGGTGCTGCTCTCAACGCTCAGCAGGGCTGCAGCACGGCTGCTCCCGCAGCATTCTTGGGGCTCATTCCATTCATCGTCAATGCGATGTAAACGTGTGCAGATTCTCCGCCATTTTATCCTGTGCTGGTTGCGCGGGACGCCGCTCTCAGGCACCTTGGGAACGTGAGCTGGCCCCGACGGTGCCTGGCTGGTGGTGCTGGAGGTGCTGCTGCTCTCCAATGTTATGGGGCCTATGAGAGGCGGCAGTCCCTGCTGGCTGGCGGTGCTGGGGCCAGCTCTGTCCACACTGCTGCCGGAGGCTGCAAGGGGAGACGGGAAGGTGAGCGGGATGGGACTCCGAGGCTCCCATCCCTCGTGGGCCAAAGGGAGTGGAGCAAGGCCTCGCCTGGCCCCAGCCCAGCAGCACGCGGCTGTTTGCCTCTTACCGGTGCCCTCTCCAGCACAGGCGTTGCACTCCCAGCTGGCTGTGCCCTGACTCAAGAAGGAGCAGCGCCGATGGGTGCCTCGCGCAGTGCAGGAGCTGCAGAGGAGCAGCTGCCAGGGCCTGGGGAAACAAACCAGTAGTGGCCGTGAGGACAAAGTGACCTGAGCCAGGGAGTGCCCGGCACAGCTCTGGTGCTCAGTCTGTGCTGCCCCAGCCTGTGGTGAGGCTGCGATCCCACGCAGAGCCCCAGAGGGCTGCTGAGGTAACTCACCCCTCTTCCTCTGCCCGCTCCCTGCCATGTGGGTGACGGCACTCGCTGGCATTGCAGCGCTTGTGCTTGCCTCCGTTCTCTACATCTGAATTGTCGTCCCAGATTGGTCCTCTGCCAGAGAAGGGAAGGAATCTGATGAGCACCCACTGTCCCTGTCGTAAGATGGACCCAGGCCATCCCTGCTCGTCCAGCCCAACCGCATTTCCAGCTTCTCCGTGAAGCGGAGGCCAACGCTCATGGGCAGCAAAGAGCGAGGCCTGCTGGGGCCGTCCCAGGGCAGGCACAGCCCTTGTGCACTCACGCCTGAAGAACCAGGAGTGGGATACCAACCTGCGTGGGATACGGATCCCCATGGCGGTCACGTAGTCAAAAAATTCTTCCTCATCTTTGCAGTGGGGACAATGCAAAGTGATGCCCAGACGCAGGGCCAGTCTCTGCAGCAGAAACACAAGCAGCGTGAGCGTGAGCCGGGCCTGGTGCTGCTGAGAGCCTGCCGTGCCCACGGGGCGAGGGGAGGGCTCCTACCTGGATGCAGGCCCGGTGGAACCAGGCGTGTTGGCAGGCTGGGCACACCATGGTGCTGTCACCCACGGGCTCCACACAGATGATGCAGGTCGTGTCCTGCGTCGGCGCCGTCTCCACTGCCTGATGCGGATGATGGTCGCAGCAGAACGACCTGGGGGAAGATGGGAGGGATGGGCAAGGTGAGAAGTGCTGCGAGGAGGGCAGAGGAGCAGGAAGGAGCCCCAGGCCTTGGTTCTGGCTCTGTCAGGCTGCTGGGAGCTGTCACAGCGCGTTCCTCGCTGCTTTGGCTGGTGCTGACAGCCAAAGTGGGTTGGAGGCCCACAAGCAACACCTGGCAGCCCTTACCTGAACTCTCCAAAGTATTGGGTGATGCAGTCACCCTTGGAGGCGCAGGGGAGATGGAAGCTGCGGTTGCAGCCCGACTCTGCGCAGGTGATGGTGGCCCCCCTCTTGCCACAGACGAAGCAGAGCTGGAAAGAGCAGAGAGGCCCCCATCAGCAGCAGGCTCAGGGCCTACGCAGCGGGCCCCGCACCTCTGGGCAGGGCACAGCATGCGGGCAGGGCTGGGTGGCACTCTGCAGAGCTGCCTGGTGAACAGGCCTCGTCTGCAAGAGCAGGACTTTCTCCTGGGGCTGGTAGGAAGGGCTTGGATTGCTTTCTTGGGACCCGGCTGAGCTCGCCGTGCCTCTCCTGGCACAAAGCTCCCTGTTCCGGTCCGGTGCTCACCGTCTCCTCTGCCTGCTGGATTATGCATATGATCTCAACCAGGCCTAAATATGCACTTTCCATCTGTGTTGCTGCCTCTTGAAGAAGGCCGCCAGAAAATACCTGTATGGGAGAAGAGCACGATCTTGTTAGGGCAGAAATGAGGGAACCATCTTCTGGAGGATGGTGGAAGGAGCCGTGAGGGAACTCACCGCACAGAACTCGTGGAAATAGATCCCACTGATGATTAGTTTGCGCCCGTAGATGTCTGGGTCAGCATCTCCCTGGGCGCACAGCACGCATGCTGGAGAGGAGAGAGTAACAGCAGTGAGCGCCTTGCGGGGCCAGGTGCCCCCGGGGGCTGTCCCAGGGGCTGCTCTGTGCCGGCCGTGCCAGCTGAGGGGCAGGGCCGGAGGCCGTGGAGGGGAAGGGGCACTGCAGGCCCAGCGGTGCCAGCAGGCAGCCACAGCCCAACAGCGGCACCCCTGTGCCCGGCAGCAGGGAGCAGCACGCAGGGATAGTTTACTTTCGCCCGGCTTCCATGATCCGGCAGGCTTCTTTGTCCCCTTGGACATCGTGTGCACGAACGGCGAGCACTCGCAGAGTGTCTGTCCCAACAGTGCTGGGCTTTCTCCTCCACGTGCCAACCTATGGGAGAAGCGGGACGAGGCTGAGTTCGCAGCTCAGGCCCCCGAGCGCTGGGGAACCCTCCTCCCTCGGCAGCCTCAGGCAGCCCCTTCCTCCCTGCTCACCTCACCAAGTCGCACTGAGCTCCGCCTGAGCCTCGCAGCCTGAGCTCTGCTCCACACCCCATGCGTCACAATGGCCACTCTCTGACACCCTCTGTGACGCCATCACACGTCACAGGGGTGAGGGCACCCCAGCAGGAGGGCGGCGGCTCCTGCAGCCAGCGCAGAGTGAGGGGCCCGGTGCCGGACGCAGCCCCGCAGGAACCCGGCGTGTTGGTGCTGCTGAAGGCACTGGGCCACACCTCCAGCCTCCTGGCCCCACCTGAATGCTGCCGGGCCTGTGGCTCCATCAGTATCCCAGTCAAGTGTTTCCGTGTTCCCGTGATGTTCTCGAGGCTTTACTTTGTGCTTGTTTGCTGCTGATTACCTCTCGTTGCAATAAATGGCTCCATTCACAGAATGACACAGAATCTCTCTGGTTGGCAAAGACCTCTAAGATCACCAAGTGCCACCGTCCAACCCCCAGCTGCCCACTGCCCGCGTCCCTCAGTGCCACATCCCCACGGTTCTGGAACACCTCCATGGACGCTGACTCCCCCAGAACCATAGAATCATCGAATTACTCAGGTTGGAAAGGACCTCAAAGATCATCAAGTCCAACCGCATCCTAACCACAGTACCCCAACTCTAACAGCCCTCCGCTAAACCATATCTCTGAGCACCACATCCAAACGGCTCTTAAACACATGCAGGGACGGTGACTCAACCACCTCCCTGGGGAGCCCATTCCAGTGTTTAACAACCCTTTCTGTAAAGAAGTGTTTCCTAACGTCCAACCTAAACTTGCCTTGGCGCAACTTGAGGCCATTTCCCCTCGTCCTGTCACCTGTCACCAGTGAGAAGAGACCTACCCCGCCCTCACTGTAAGCACCTTTCAGGTACTGGAAGAGAGTAATAAGGTCTCCCCTCAGCCTCCTCTTCCCCAGACTAAGCAGCCGCAGCCCCCTCAGCCTCTCCTCACAGGGCTGATTTTCCAAGCCCTTCACCAGCCTCGTTGCCCTTCTCTGGACCTGCTCCGGTACCTCCATGTCCTTCTTGTACTGAGGTGCCCAAAACTGAACACAGTACTCGAGGTGAGGCCTCACCAATGCCGAGTACAGGGCAGGATGACTTCCCTCGTCCTGCTCACCACACCATTCCTGACACCAGCCAGGACGCCATTGGCCTTCTTGGCCACCTGGGCACACTGCTGGCTCATATTCAGCCGACTGTCCAACAGTACACCAAGGTCCCTTTCCATCAGGCAGCTTTCCAGCCACTCCTCTCCAAGCCTGTAAGGCTGCTGGGGTTGTTGTGACCAAAATGCAGGACCCGACACTTGGCCCTACTGGAACTCATACCGTTGACCTTGGCCCATCGATCCAGTCTATCCAGGTCCCTCTGTAGTGCCCTTCTCCCCTCTGGCAGATCAACATTCCCTCCCAGCTTGGTGTCGCAGCAGTGCCAGTGCCCGACCGCTCTTTCAGCAGAGGTGTTCTTCCTCATATCCAACGGGGACCTCCCCTGGGGCAACTTGAGGCCGTTCCCTCTCGTCCCATCGCTGTGAGCTGGGAGAAGAGGCCGTCCCCCACCTCCCTACAACCTCCTTACAGGGAGTGATGCGCAGTGCTCAGGCCTCCCCCGAGCCTCGTCTGCACTGAACAATCCCACTTCCCTCAGCTGCTCCTCATGGGACTTTTGTTCCAGACTCTTTCCTGCCCCGTTGCCCTTCCACGGACACACTGCAGGGCCTCCACGTCTGTCTTGTAGTGAGGGGGGGGGCCCAGTACAGAACGCAGCACCTGAGGTGCGGCCTCACCAGTGCCGGCTACGGGGGCACGATCAGCTGCCTGCTCCTGCTGGCTGCAGCGTTTTGCTACAAGCCGGGATGCCCTGGGCCTTCTTGGGCACCTGGGCACGGTGCTGCAGCACTGCGGTGTTGCCTGGGGTTGCTGTGACCAAAGAGCAGCAGCCAGCACTTGGGCTTCTGGGGCCTCAGCCAGTTGCGCTCGGCCCACCCAGCCAGCCATTCCAGCTATCCTGGAATCAGCTTGCTAAGGAACCGGAGGGATGGCGGCACAAACAGCTGGAAGCTACACTGCCCAAGGTGCAGATGAACTCCTTCTAGGTGCTGAGGCAAGGGAGGAAAGAACACGAGTGACAACAAGTCTCCCCAGTTTTCCGAGCTCGGCGGGAGGCGGAGTATCCAAGAAGAAAGCACCAACAGCTTGTCAGTCTGTGATTCGTGTTGGTTTTACCCCCCCCCCGGGGATACCAAAGCCCGCGGGGTGAGCGCAAGGAGGCCGTATGTCAAATACCGGAGCCAAAGTCAAAATGGGAAAGGCGAGCTTCCTTAGGGATGGCAGGATGCTGTCGATGATGGGTACCAAACTGCGGACTGATGGAGGACGGTGGAATATGAAGCTGTGAACGGAGAAGGAGAAATTTTGCACTGGAACCCAGAATGCCAAACAGCCTTTATTCAACTGAGAGCAGCTCTGATGTCTACCCCTGCTCGAGGACGGCCCAGTCTGGAAAAGCCTTTTGAATTGGATGGGCATGGAAGAGGTCACTTTGCTCCGAGACAGCTGGTAGAACACACTGGATCCAGGAAGAGACCAGCGGGCTATTTCTCGAGACAGCTGGACCAAGTAAATATACAATGGACGTCACGTTGAGGAGCAGTGGCAGCAGACCTGAGGCACTGCCCGAATGCAGGAGGAAAGCCCGGGTCCTGGCCCACCCCACAGCTGGCAGCAGCCGTGGGGCTGCCTGCATGTCCCAAACACAGCGACGTCCCCAAGATGTCAGAAACACCCCCTGCCAGTAACAACAGCTGCCACGGGAGGCGGGGCCAGAACCCAGCTCAGCGTGAACCGGGCTGCGGGGAGGAAGGAATGGGTTGGGTGCTGGGGGGAAGGGATCCCCGTGGTTCCAGCCCCTAAAGCTGCCCACCTCGGGAAAGGCAGAGAAGAATGAAAGCGACAGTGGCATGATGGAACTGTGTTTTATTGCGATGGACTCTGATGACTTTGGATAGCAAGTGGAGCTTGCACACGGCTGCTCCTACAGCATCAGTGGGGCCGGCGGTTGGTATTCCGGGCCCGACGTGGTTCCCGGGAGCGGCTTCGCCCCTGGGCTGGCCGTCGCCGCCTGGACCGGCTCCTGCGGCGTCTTCGGGGCTGGCTGCGGGTCTCCGCATCCCGATGTTGACGAGGCGAGCGGCTTCGAGTCCGGGCCCGCCCTGGCTGCCTGGGCCGGCTTCCAGCAGCTGCTGCGGAAACTCTCGAGGACCTCGGTGTTCCTTGTCCTCTGTGTCTGTGGGTGCCGCTGTCATCACTAAGGGCTGGTGCCTGCCTGCTCCCACGGTGCCTTTGGGGCTGGCTCGGGGAACCTGCGGCCTGGCGCTGCAGCGGAGAGCGGCTTCTTGTGTGATCCTGCTGTCCCTGTCTGCGCCGGTGGCTGGAGCCAGCTGCGGGGGAGTGCCTCGTGGACCGCAAAGCCTGCTGGCTGGCAGAGTTTGGGGTGCTGCTCTCAACGCTCAGCAGGGCTGCAGCACGGCTGCTCCCGCAGCATTCTTGGGGCTCATTCCATTCATCGTCAATGCGATGTAAACGTGTGCAGATTCTCCGCCATTTTATCCTGTGCTGGTTGCGCGGGACGCCGCTCTCAGGCACCTTGGGAACGTGAGCTGGCCCCGACGGTGCCTGGCTGGTGGTGCTGGAGGTGCTGCTGCTCTCCAATGTTATGGGGCCTATGAGAGGCGGCAGTCCCTGCTGGCTGGCGGTGCTGGGGCCAGCTCTGTCCACACTGCTGCCGGAGGCTGCAAGGGGAGACGGGAAGGTGAGCGGGATGGGACTCCGAGGCTCCCATCCCTCGTGGGCCAAAGGGAGTGGAGCAAGGCCTCGCCTGGCCCCAGCCCAGCAGCACGCGGCTGTTTGCCTCTTACCGGTGCCCTCTCCAGCACAGGTGTTGCACTCCCAGCTGGCTGTGCCCTGACTCAAGAAGGAGCAGCGCCGATGGGTGCCTCGCGCAGTGCAGGAGCTGCAGAGGAGCAGCTGCCAGGGCCTGGGGAAACAAACCAGTAGTGGCCGTGAGGACAAAGTGACCTGAGCCAGGGAGTGCCCGGCACAGCTCTGGTGCTCAGTCTGTGCTGCCCCAGCCTGTGGTGAGGCTGCGATCCCACGCAGAGCCCCAGAGGGCTGCTGAGGTAACTCACCCCTCTTCCTCTGCCCGCTCCCTGCCATGTGGGTGACGGCACTCGCTGGCATTGCAGCGCTTGTGCTTGCCTCCGTTCTCTACATCTGAATTGTCGTCCCAGATTGGTCCTCTGCCAGAGAAGGGAAGGAATCTGATGAGCACCCACTGTCCCTGTCGTAAGATGGACCCAGGCCATCCCTGCTCGTCCAGCCCAACCGCATTTCCAGCTTCTCCGTGAAGCGGAGGCCAACGCTCATGGGCAGCAAAGAGCGAGGCCTGCTGGGGCCGTCCCAGGGCAGGCACAGCCCTTGTGCACTCACGCCTGAAGAACCAGGAGTGGGATACCAACCTGCGTGGGATACGGATCCCCATGGCGGTCACGTAGTCAAAAAATTCTTCCTCATCTTTGCAGTGGGGACAATGCAAAGTGATGCCCAGACGCAGGGCCAGTCTCTGCAGCAGAAACACAAGCAGCGTGAGCGTGAGCCGGGCCTGGTGCTGCTGAGAGCCTGCCGTGCCCACGGGGCGAGGGGAGGGCTCCTACCTGGATGCAGGCCCGGTGGAACCAGGCGTGTTGGCAGGCTGGGCACACCATGGTGCTGTCACCCACGGGCTCCACACAGATGATGCAGGTCGTGTCCTGCGTCGGCGCCGTCTCCACTGCCTGATGCGGATGATGGTCGCAGCAGAACGACCTGGGGGAAGATGGGAGGGATGGGCAAGGTGAGAAGTGCTGCGAGGAGGGCAGAGGAGCAGGAAGGAGCCCCAGGCCTTGGTTCTGGCTCTGTCAGGCTGCTGGGAGCTGTCACAGCGCGTTCCTCGCTGCTTTGGCTGGTGCTGACAGCCAAAGTGGGTTGGAGGCCCACAAGCAACACCTGGCAGCCCTTACCTGAACTCTCCAAAGTATTGGGTGATGCAGTCACCCTTGGAGGCGCAGGGGAGATGGAAGCTGCGGTTGCAGCCCGACTCTGCGCAGGTGATGGTGGCCCCCCTCTTGCCACAGACGAAGCAGAGCTGGAAAGAGCAGAGAGGCCCCCATCAGCAGCAGGCTCAGGGCCTACGCAGCGGGCCCCGCACCTCTGGGCAGGGCACAGCATGCGGGCAGGGCTGGGTGGCACTCTGCAGAGCTGCCTGGTGAACAGGCCTCGTCTGCAAGAGCAGGACTTTCTCCTGGGGCTGGTAGGAAGGGCTTGGATTGCTTTCTTGGGACCCGGCTGAGCTCGCCGTGCCTCTCCTGGCACAAAGCTCCCTGTTCCGGTCCGGTGCTCACCGTCTCCTCTGCCTGCTGGATTATGCATATGATCTCAACCAGGCCTAAATATGCACTTTCCATCTGTGTTGCTGCCTCTTGAAGAAGGCCGCCAGAAAATACCTGTATGGGAGAAGAGCACGATCTTGTTAGGGCAGAAATGAGGGAACCATCTTCTGGAGGATGGTGGAAGGAGCCGTGAGGGAACTCACCGCACAGAACTCGTGGAAATAGATCCCACTGATGATTAGTTTGCGCCCGTAGATGTCTGGGTCAGCATCTCCCTGGGCGCACAGCACGCATGCTGGAGAGGAGAGAGTAACAGCAGTGAGCGCCTTGCGGGGCCAGGTGCCCCCGGGGGCTGTCCCAGGGGCTGCTCTGTGCCGGCCGTGCCAGCTGAGGGGCAGGGCCGGAGGCCGTGGAGGGGAAGGGGCACTGCAGGCCCAGCGGTGCCAGCAGGCAGCCACAGCCCAACAGCGGCACCCCTGTGCCCGGCAGCAGGGAGCAGCACGCAGGGATAGTTTACTTTCGCCCGGCTTCCATGATCCGGCAGGCTTCTTTGTCCCCTTGGACATCGTGTGCACGAACGGCGAGCACTCGCAGAGTGTCTGTCCCAACAGTGCTGGGCTTTCTCCTCCACGTGCCAACCTATGGGAGAAGCGGGACGAGGCTGAGTTCGCAGCTCAGGCCCCCGAGCGCTGGGGAACCCTCCTCCCTCGGCAGCCTCAGGCAGCCCCTTCCTCCCTGCTCACCTCACCAAGTCGCACTGAGCTCCGCCTGAGCCTCGCAGCCTGAGCTCTGCTCCACACCCCATGCGTCACAATGGCCACTCTCTGACACCCTCTGTGACGCCATCACACGTCACAGGGGTGAGGGCACCCCAGCAGGAGGGCGGCGGCTCCTGCAGCCAGCGCAGAGTGAGGGGCCCGGTGCCGGACGCAGCCCCGCAGGAACCCGGCGTGTTGGTGCTGCTGAAGGCACTGGGCCACACCTCCAGCCTCCTGGCCCCACCTGAATGCTGCCGGGCCTGTGGCTCCATCAGTATCCCAGTCAAGTGTTTCCGTGTTCCCGTGATGTTCTCGAGGCTTTACTTTGTGCTTGTTTGCTGCTGATTACCTCTCGTTGCAATAAATGGCTCCATTCACAGAATGACACAGAATCTCTCTGGTTGGCAAAGACCTCTAAGATCACCAAGTGCCACCGTCCAACCCCCAGCTGCCCACTGCCCGCGTCCCTCAGTGCCACATCCCCACGGTTCTGGAACACCTCCATGGACGCTGACTCCCCCAGAACCATAGAATCATCGAATTACTCAGGTTGGAAAGGACCTCAAAGATCATCAAGTCCAACCGCATCCTAACCACAGTACCCCAACTCTAACAGCCCTCCGCTAAACCATATCTCTGAGCACCACATCCAAACGGCTCTTAAACACATGCAGGGACGGTGACTCAACCACCTCCCTGGGGAGCCCATTCCAGTGTTTAACAACCCTTTCTGTAAAGAAGTGTTTCCTAACGTCCAACCTAAACTTGCCTTGGCGCAACTTGAGGCCATTTCCCCTCGTCCTGTCACCTGTCACCAGTGAGAAGAGACCTACCCCGCCCTCACTGTAAGCACCTTTCAGGTACTGGAAGAGAGTAATAAGGTCTCCCCTCAGCCTCCTCTTCCCCAGACTAAGCAGCCGCAGCCCCCTCAGCCTCTCCTCACAGGGCTGATTTTCCAAGCCCTTCACCAGCCTCGTTGCCCTTCTCTGGACCTGCTCCGGTACCTCCATGTCCTTCTTGTACTGAGGTGCCCAAAACTGAACACAGTACTCGAGGTGAGGCCTCACCAATGCCGAGTACAGGGCAGGATGACTTCCCTCGTCCTGCTCACCACACCATTCCTGACACCAGCCAGGACGCCATTGGCCTTCTTGGCCACCTGGGCACATTGCTGGCTCATATTCAGCCGACTGTCCAACAGTACACCAAGGTCCCTTTCCATCAGGCAGCTTTCCAGCCACTCCTCTCCAAGCCTGTAAGGCTGCTGGGGTTGTTGTGACCAAAATGCAGGACCCGACACTTGGCCCTACTGGAACTCATACCGTTGACCTTGGCCCATCGATCCAGTCTATCCAGGTCCCTCTGTAGTGCCCTTCTCCCCTCTGGCAGATCAACATTCCCTCCCAGCTTGGTGTCGCAGCAGTGCCAGTGCCCGACCGCTCTTTCAGCAGAGGTGTTCTTCCTCATATCCAACGGGGACCTCCCCTGGGGCAACTTGAGGCCGTTCCCTCTCGTCCCATCGCTGTGAGCTGGGAGAAGAGGCCGTCCCCCACCTCCCTACAACCTCCTTACAGGGAGTGATGCGCAGTGCTCAGGCCTCCCCCGAGCCTCGTCTGCACTGAACAATCCCACTTCCCTCAGCTGCTCCTCATGGGACTTTTGTTCCAGACTCTTTCCTGCCCCGTTGCCCTTCCACGGACACACTGCAGGGCCTCCACGTCTGTCTTGTAGTGAGGGGGGGGGCCCAGTACAGAATGCAGCACCTGAGGTGCGGCCTCACCAGTGCCGGCTACGGGGGCACGATCAGCTGCCTGCTCCTGCTGGCTGCAGCGTTTTGCTACAAGCCGGGATGCCCTGGGCCTTCTTGGGCACCTGGGCACGGTGCTGCAGCACTGCGGTGTTGCCTGGGGTTGCTGTGACCAAAGAGCAGCAGCCAGCACTTGGGCTTCTGGGGCCTCAGCCAGTTGCGCTCGGCCCACCCAGCCAGCCATTCCAGCTATCCTGGAATCAGCTTGCTAAGGAACCGGAGGGATGGCGGCACAAACAGCTGGAAGCTACACTGCCCAAGGTGCAGATGAACTCCTTCTAGGTGCTGAGGCAAGGGAGGAAAGAACACGAGTGACAACAAGTCTCCCCAGTTTTCCGAGCTCGGCGGGAGGCAGAGTATCCAAGAAGAAAGCACCAACAGCTTGTCAGTCTGTGATTCGTGTTGGTTTTACCCCCCCCCGGGGATACCAAAGCCCGCGGGGTGAGCGCAAGGAGGCCGTATGTCAAATACCGGAGCCAAAGTCAAAATGGGAAAGGCGAGCTTCCTTAGGGATGGCAGGATGCTGTCGATGATGGGTACCAAACTGCGGACTGATGGAGGACGGTGGAATATGAAGCTGTGAACGGAGAAGGAGAAATTTTGCACTGGAACCCAGAATGCCAAACAGCCTTTATTCAACTGAGAGCAGCTCTGATGTCTACCCCTGCTCGAGGACGGCCCAGTCTGGAAAAGCCTTTTGAATTGGATGGGCATGGAAGAGGTCACTTTGCTCCGAGACAGCTGGTAGAACACACTGGATCCAGGAAGAGACCAGCGGGCTATTTCTCGAGACAGCTGGACCAAGTAAATATACAATGGACGTCACGTTGAGGAGCAGTGGCAGCAGACCTGAGGCACTGCCCGAATGCAGGAGGAAAGCCCGGGTCCTGGCCCACCCCACAGCTGGCAGCAGCCGTGGGGCTGCCTGCATGTCCCAAACACAGCGACGTCCCCAAGATGTCAGAAACACCCCCTGCCAGTAACAACAGCTGCCACGGGAGGCGGGGCCAGAACCCAGCTCAGCGTGAACCGGGCTGCGGGGAGGAAGGAATGGGTTGGGTGCTGGGGGGAAGGGATCCCCGTGGTTCCAGCCCCTAAAGCTGCCCACCTCGGGAAAGGCAGAGAAGAATGAAAGCGACAGTGGCATGATGGAACTGTGTTTTATTGCGATGGACTCTGATGACTTTGGATAGCAAGTGGAGCTTGCACACGGCTGCTCCTACAGCATCAGTGGGGCCGGCGGTTGGTATTCCGGGCCCGACGTGGTTCCCGGGAGCGGCTTCGCCCCTGGGCTGGCCGTCGCCGCCTGGACCGGCTCCTGCGGCGTCTTCGGGGCTGGCTGCGGGTCTCCGCATCCCGATGTTGACGAGGCGAGCGGCTTCGAGTCCGGGCCCGCCCTGGCTGCCTGGGCCGGCTTCCAGCAGCTGCTGCGGAAACTCTCGAGGACCTCGGTGTTCCTTGTCCTCTGTGTCTGTGGGTGCCGCTGTCATCACTAAGGGCTGGTGCCTGCCTGCTCCCACGGTGCCTTTGGGGCTGGCTCGGGGAACCTGCGGCCTGGCGCTGCAGCGGAGAGCGGCTTCTTGTGTGATCCTGCTGTCCCTGTCTGCGCCGGTGGCTGGAGCCAGCTGCGGGGGAGTGCCTCGTGGACCGCAAAGCCTGCTGGCTGGCAGAGTTTGGGGTGCTGCTCTCAACGCTCAGCAGGGCTGCAGCACGGCTGCTCCCGCAGCATTCTTGGGGCTCATTCCATTCATCGTCAATGCGATGTAAACGTGTGCAGATTCTCCGCCATTTTATCCTGTGCTGGTTGCGCGGGACGCCGCTCTCAGGCACCTTGGGAACGTGAGCTGGCCCCGACGGTGCCTGGCTGGTGGTGCTGGAGGTGCTGCTGCTCTCCAATGTTATGGGGCCTATGAGAGGCGGCAGTCCCTGCTGGCTGGCGGTGCTGGGGCCAGCTCTGTCCACACTGCTGCCGGAGGCTGCAAGGGGAGACGGGAAGGTGAGCGGGATGGGACTCCGAGGCTCCCATCCCTCGTGGGCCAAAGGGAGTGGAGCAAGGCCTCGCCTGGCCCCAGCCCAGCAGCACGCGGCTGTTTGCCTCTTACCGGTGCCCTCTCCAGCACAGGCGTTGCACTCCCAGCTGGCTGTGCCCTGACTCAAGAAGGAGCAGCGCCGATGGGTGCCTCGCGCAGTGCAGGAGCTGCAGAGGAGCAGCTGCCAGGGCCTGGGGAAACAAACCAGTAGTGGCCGTGAGGACAAAGTGACCTGAGCCAGGGAGTGCCCGGCACAGCTCTGGTGCTCAGTCTGTGCTGCCCCAGCCTGTGGTGAGGCTGCGATCCCACGCAGAGCCCCAGAGGGCTGCTGAGGTAACTCACCCCTCTTCCTCTGCCCGCTCCCTGCCATGTGGGTGACGGCACTCGCTGGCATTGCAGCGCTTGTGCTTGCCTCCGTTCTCTACATCTGAATTGTTGTCCCAGATTGGTCCTCTGCCAGAGAAGGGAAGGAATCTGATGAGCACCCACTGTCCCTGTCGTAAGATGGACCCAGGCCATCCCTGCTCGTCCAGCCCAACCGCATTTCCAGCTTCTCCGTGAAGCGGAGGCCAACGCTCATGGGCAGCAAAGAGCGAGGCCTGCTGGGGCCGTCCCAGGGCAGGCACAGCCCTTGTGCACTCACGCCTGAAGAACCAGGAGTGGGATACCAACCTGCGTGGGATATGGATCCCCATGGCGGTCACGTAGTCAAAAAATTCTTCCTCATCTTTGCAGTGGGGACAATGCAAAGTGATGCCCAGACGCAGGGCCAGTCTCTGCAGCAGAAACACAAGCAGCGTGAGCGTGAGCCGGGCCTGGTGCTGCTGAGAGCCTGCCGTGCCCATGGGGCAAGGGGAGGGCTCCTACCTGGATGCAGGCCCGGTGGAACCAGGCGTGTTGGCAGGCTGGGCACACCATGGTGCTGTCACCCACGGGCTCCACACAGATGATGCAGGTCGTGTCCTGCGTCGGCGCCGTCTCCACTGCCTGATGCGGATGATGGTCGCAGCAGAACGACCTGGGGGAAGATGGGAGGGATGGGCAAGGTGAGAAGTGCTGCGAGGAGGGCAGAGGAGCAGGAAGGAGCCCCAGGCCTTGGTTCTGGCTCTGTCAGGCTGCTGGGAGCTGTCACAGCGCGTTCCTCGCTGCTTTGGCTGGTGCTGACAGCCAAAGTGGGTTGGAGGCCCACAAGCAACACCTGGCAGCCCTTACCTGAACTCTCCAAAGTATTGGGTGATGCAGTCACCCTTGGAGGCGCAGGGGAGATGGAAGCTGCGGTTGCAGCCCGACTCTGCGCAGGTGATGGTGGCCCCCCTCTTGCCACAGACGAAGCAGAGCTGGAAAGAGCAGAGAGGCCCCCATCAGCAGCAGGCTCAGGGCCTACGCAGCGGGCCCCGCACCTCTGGGCAGGGCACAGCATGCGGGCAGGGCTGGGTGGCACTCTGCAGAGCTGCCTGGTGAACAGGCCTCGTCTGCAAGAGCAGGACTTTCTCCTGGGGCTGGTAGGAAGGGCTTGGATTGCTTTCTTGGGACCCGGCTGAGCTCGCCGTGCCTCTCCTGGCACAAAGCTCCCTGTTCCGGTCCGGTGCTCACCGTCTCCTCTGCCTGCTGGATTATGCATATGATCTCAACCAGGCCTAAATATGCACTTTCCATCTGTGTTGCTGCCTCTTGAAGAAGGCCGCCAGAAAATACCTGTATGGGAGAAGAGCACGATCTTGTTAGGGCAGAAATGAGGGAACCATCTTCTGGAGGATGGTGGAAGGAGCCGTGAGGGAACTCACCGCACAGAACTCGTGGAAATAGATCCCACTGATGATTAGTTTGCGCCCGTAGATGTCTGGGTCAGCATCTCCCTGGGCGCACAGCACGCATGCTGGAGAGGAGAGAGTAACAGCAGTGAGCGCCTTGCGGGGCCAGGTGCCCCCGGGGGCTGTCCCAGGGGCTGCTCTGTGCCGGCCGTGCCAGCTGAGGGGCAGGGCCGGAGGCCGTGGAGGGGAAGGGGCACTGCAGGCCCAGCGGTGCCAGCAGGCAGCCACAGCCCAACAGCGGCACCCCTGTGCCCGGCAGCAGGGAGCAGCACGCAGGGATAGTTTACTTTCGCCCGGCTTCCATGATCCGGCAGGCTTCTTTGTCCCCTTGGACATCGTGTGCACGAACGGCGAGCACTCGCAGAGTGTCTGTCCCAACAGTGCTGGGCTTTCTCCTCCACGTGCCAACCTATGGGAGAAGCGGGACGAGGCTGAGTTCGCAGCTCAGGCCCCCGAGCGCTGGGGAACCCTCCTCCCTCGGCAGCCTCAGGCAGCCCCTTCCTCCCTGCTCACCTCACCAAGTCGCACTGAGCTCCGCCTGAGCCTCGCAGCCTGAGCTCTGCTCCACACCCCATGCGTCACAATGGCCACTCTCTGACACCCTCTGTCACGCCATCACACGTCACAGGGGTGAGGGCACCCCAGCAGGAGGGCGGCGGCTCCTGCAGCCAGCGCAGAGTGAGGGGCCCGGTGCCGGACGCAGCCCCGCAGGAACCCGGCGTGTTGGTGCTGCTGAAGGCACTGGGCCACACCTCCAGCCTCCTGGCCCCACCTGAATGCTGCCGGGCCTGTGGCTCCATCAGTATCCCAGTCAAGTGTTTCCGTGTTCCCGTGATGTTCTCGAGGCTTTACTTTGTGCTTGTTTGCTGCTGATTACCTCTCGTTGCAATAAATGGCTCCATTCACAGAATGACACAGAATCTCTCTGGTTGGCAAAGACCTCTAAGATCACCAAGTGCCACCGTCCAACCCCCAGCTGCCCACTGCCCGCGTCCCTCAGTGCCACATCCCCACGGTTCTGGAACACCTCCATGGACGCTGACTCCCCCAGAACCATAGAATCATCGAATTACTCAGGTTGGAAAGGACCTCAAAGATCATCAAGTCCAACCGCATCCTAACCACAGTACCCCAACTCTAACAGCCCTCCGCTAAACCATATCTCTGAGCACCACATCCAAACGGCTCTTAAACACATGCAGGGACGGTGACTCAACCACCTCCCTGGGGAGCCCATTCCAGTGTTTAACAACCCTTTCTGTAAAGAAGTGTTTCCTAACGTCCAACCTAAACTTGCCTTGGCGCAACTTGAGGCCATTTCCCCTCGTCCTGTCACCTGTCACCAGTGAGAAGAGACCTACCCCGCCCTCACTGTAAGCACCTTTCAGGTACTGGAAGAGAGTAATAAGGTCTCCCCTCAGCCTCCTCTTCCCCAGACTAAGCAGCCGCAGCCCCCTCAGCCTCTCCTCACAGGGCTGATTTTCCAAGCCCTTCACCAGCCTCGTTGCCCTTCTCTGGACCTGCTCCGGTACCTCCATGTCCTTCTTGTACTGAGGTGCCCAAAACTGAACACAGTACTCGAGGTGAGGCCTCACCAATGCCGAGTACAGGGCAGGATGACTTCCCTCGTCCTGCTCACCACACCATTCCTGACACCAGCCAGGACGCCATTGGCCTTCTTGGCCACCTGGGCACGCTGCTGGCTCACCAAGGTCCCTTTCCCTCAGGCAGCTTTCCAGCCACCCCTCCCCAAGCCTGGTTGTTGTGACCAAAATGCAGGACCCGACACTTGGCCCTATTGAAACTCATGCCGTTAACCTTGGCCCATCAATCCAGTCTGTCCAGGTCCCTCTGTAGTGCCCTTCTCCCCTCTGGCAGATCAACACTCCCTCCCGGCTTGGTGTCGTTTGCAAACTTACTGAGGGTGCACCCAATCTCCTCATCAAGATCATCAGTGAAGATGCTAAACAGAGGCGGCCCCAGCACTGAGCCTTGGGAGACACCGCTCGTGACCAGCCGCCAACTGGATTCAACTCCATTGACCACGACTCTTTGGGCCCGGCCATCCAGCCAGTGCTTTACCCAGCGGAGCGTACACCCATCCAGGCCATGGGCAGCCAGCCTCTCCACGAGAATGTTATGGGGGACAGTGCCAAAGGCCTTACTGAAGTCCAGGTAGACCGCATCGACAGCCTGACCCTCATCCACTAAGCGGGTCACCTTGTCATAGAATGAAATCAGGTTTGTCAGACAGGACCTACCGTTCGTAAACGCATGCTGACTTGGCCTGATCCCCCGGTTGATCTTTAATTGGTCCATGATGGTTCCCGAGATTATCCGTTCCATAACCTTCCCTGGCACTGAGGTGAGACTGATAGGCCTGTAGCTACCAGGATCATCTTTCCGGCCCTTTTTGAAGATGGCGTCACATTTGCCAGTCTCCAGTCTGCTGGGACATCCCCAGTTAGCCAGAACTGCCGAAAGAAAGACAGAGAGTGGCTTGGCAACCACATCCGCCAACTCTCTCAGCACTGTAGGGCGCAGTCCATCTGGCCCCATGGACTTGTAAGTGTCCAGCCTTTGCAGCAGGTCCAAAACTATCTCATCATGGATCATGAAGGGCTTATTCTGCTCCCCATCCCTATCTACCAGCGCAGGGGGCTGTGTTCCCAGGAAGTAACAAGTCTTATTATTAAAGACTGAGGCAAAGAAGACATTAAGTACCTCAGCCTTACCCCTATCCTTGGTGACCAGGTTGCCCTCAGCATCCAGTAAGGGATGGAGATTCTCCCTAGCCTTCCTCTTGCTGTTAATGTGTTTACAAAAGCATTTACTGTTTTCCTTTGCTTTAGTGGCCAAGCTCAGTTCTAGTTGCGCTTTGGCTTTTCTAATTTTCCCCCTGCACAGCTTCGCTATATACCTGTAATCCTCATAAGTAGCTTGCCCACTCTTCCAGAGACCATAAACTTTCCTTTTGTTCTTGAGATCCAGCCAAAGGCCTCTGTTCAGCTAGCCCGGCGTCCTTGCCTGTCGGCTCGTCTTCCGTGACGTGGGGATGGTCAGGTCCTGCACCTTTAAAACAGTTTCCTTAAAATATTCCCAGCCTTCCTGGGCTCCCACGCTCTCCAAAACTACCTCCCAAGGGACCCTCTCAACCATGGTCCTATAGAGGTTGAAGTCCGCCCTCCGGAAGTCCAAGGTGGCAGTTCTGCTGACTCCCCTCCGTGGTTCAACAAGGGTAGAGAAATCTAGCATCTCATGATCACTTTGCCTCAGACGGCCTCCAACCTTTACATCCCCCACCAGACAAACTGTTGACAAGCAGCAGGTCCAGGATATGGCTTCCCCTCGTTGGCTCCCTCACCAGCCGTGTCAGGAAGTTGTCTCCCACACGCTCTAGGAACCTCCAGGACTGTTCCTTGTCAGCTGTATTATAATTCCAGCAGATGTCTGGGAAGTTGAAGTCCCCCACCAGAACAAGGGGGAGTGACCTAGAGACCTCACCCAACTGTTTATAAAGCCTCTCGTCCGCCTCTTCATCCTGGGTGGGTGGCCTGTAGCAGACTCACACAGTAACGTCAGTCTTGTTGGCCTTTGCTTTTATTCTGATCCATATGCTCACAACCCTATCATCACCATCATTAATTTCCACACATTCGTAGTCTTTTTTTAATATGGAGAGCTACACCACCGCCTTTCCTACCCAGCCTGTCTCTTTTGAAAAGCCGGTAGCCCTCCATCGCTGTACTCCAGCTGTGGGAGTCCTTCCACCACGTTTCCGTGATGGCAACTATATCATAACTTTCCGAGCACACAGTGGCCTCCAGCTCCTCTTGTTTATTACCCATGCTGCGTGCACTGGTGTAAAGGCACCTGAGCTTGGTCTCCTTGTGAGTGGCAGTAACCCCAATACCCTCATCACCACACTCAGGTGTTTCCACAGCCACCAACCTCATACCTGTCCTCGCGTTCTTCCTACAAAGGGGTGAGTCATCCTCCTCTTTCACCAAGACACAAGACCATGGGGTCTTACAAGCACATCCCTCTTCTTCAAGCACAGGGACATTACGCTCAGGCTCCGCATTAGAAACCCCAGTTACACCCCCACCCCCCTTCATACCTAGTTTAAAGCCCTGTGAATGAACCCACCCAACTCCCGTCTTAAGACCCCTCTCAACCGGTGGGAGAAGCCACTCCCAGCAGCTGCTGGCCGGCCCAGGCTCTTGCAAACAGAGCCGAGGTCAAAAAACCCAAACCCCTGGCGAGCACACCAAGCTCTGAGCCAGGTATTAGTCCGTTGGCCCATCATATCACGTCCCTCATTATTCCCTATAGCTGGAGGGATAGAGGAGAACACAACTTGTGCTCCTGAACCTTTTACCTGTCTCCCCAAGGCTCTGAAATCCTTTTTCAGAGTCCTTAGGGAAGTTCTGCCTAAATCATCACTACCAACCTGAAACAACAACAAGGGATAGTAATCAGTGGGCCGGACTAGGGAAGGAAGTTTCTTCCTCACATCCTTAACCCGGACTCCCAGGAGGCAGCAGACCTCCCTGTGTAGAGGGTTTGGTCTACATAGTGGCCCTTCTGCTTTCGCCAGGCATTCGCCACCATCCATGAATCAGTATAAAGATAAAGCACTGGCCACCCCTCCTGTTCAGCGACATCTAAGGCTAGCTGGACAGCCTTTACCTCTGCAAACTGACTTGATTCTCCTTTTCCTTCAGTGGCCTCTGCAACTTGTCGCACCGGGCTCCACACAGCAGCTTTCCATCTGCGATACTTCCCAACAATACGACACGATCCATCTGTGAACAGGGCATATTTCTTTTCATTTCCTGGTAGTTCATTGTATGGTGGGGCCTCTTTGGCACGTGATACCTCTTCTCCTGGTGATGCTTCAAACTTTTTACCTTCAGGCCAGTCCATGATCACCTCTAAGATTCCTGGATGACTGAGGTTCCCCATTCGAGCTCGTTGTGTAATCAGTGCAATCCACTTGCTCCAAGTGGCATCAGTAGCATGATGGGTGGAGGGAATCTTTCCTTTAAACATCCAGTTCAGCACTGGCAGTCGAGGTGCCAGGAGGAGCTGCGTCTCAGTATCGACTACTTTGGAAGCAGCCCTAACCCCCTCATACGCGGCTAAGATTTCCTTCTCAGTTGGGGTGTAGCACTCTTCAGACCCCCTGTATGCTCGACTCCAGAATCCCAGGGGTCGGCCTCGGGTCTCCCCTGAGGTTCTTTGCCACAAGCTCCAGGTAGGACCTTTCTCTCCAGCAGCAGTGTAGAGGATGTTCTTTACATCCTGTCCCGTCCGTACTGGCCCCAGGGCCACGGCACAGGCTGTCTCATGTTTGATCTGCTCAAAAGCCTGCTGCTGTTCAGGACCCCATGTAAAATCATTCTTCTTCCGCGTCACCTGATACAGGGGGCTTACAATAAGGCTACAGTTTGGAACATGCATCCTCCAAAAGCCCACTACACCCAGAAAAGATTGTGTCTCTTTCTTATTAATGGGCGGAGACATGGCAGTGATTTTGTCAATCACATCTGCTGGGATGTGACGGCGCCCATCTTGCCACTTTATACCTAGGAGCTGAATCTCCTGGGCAGGTCCTTTCACTTTGCTTCGCTTAATAGCAAAACCAGCTTGCAGAAGAATTTGGATTATTTGCTCTCCTTTCTTAAAAACATCTTCTGCTGTATCGCCCCACACAACAATATCATCAATGTATTGCAGATGCTCAGGAGCACTGCCCTGTTCCAATACAGTTTGGATTAACCCGTGGCAAATGGTTGGGCTGTGTTTCCACCCCTGGGGCAAACGGTTCCAAGTATACTGAACGCCCCTCCAGGTGAAGGCAAATTGTGGCCTGCACTCTGTGGCCAGAGGAATGGAAAAGAAGGCATTAGCAATGTCAATGGTGGCATACCACTTGGCTGCTTTTGACTCCAATTCATATTGGAGTTCTAGCATGTCCGGCACAGCGGCACTCAGCGGGGGTGTGACTTCATTCAGGCCACGGTAGTCTACCATCAGCCTCCATTCTCCACTGGCTTTACGCACTGGCCATATGGGGCTGTTAAAAGGTGAATGGGTTCTGCTGATCACTCCTTGACTTTCTAGTTGACAAATCAACTTATGAATGGGCAGCAAGGAATCCCTGTTGGTTCGATACTGCCGTCTGTGCACTGCTTTTGTGGCAATTGGTACCTGCTGCTCTTTTACTTGCAGCAATCCCACAGCAGACGGATCTTCTGACAGGCCAGGCAAAACAGATAGCTGCTTAATGTTGTCTGTATCTACAGCAGCTATTCCGAAGGCCCATCAATACCCCTTAGGATCCTTGAAATGCCCCCTTCTGAGGTAATCAATACCCAGTATGCATGGAGCCCCTGGGCCAGTCAAAATAAGGTGCTTTTGCCAGTCTTTACCAGTGAGGCTTATTTTGGCCTCCAACACCGTCAGTTCTTGAGAACCCCCAGTCACTCCAGAAATATGGACTGATTCTGTCCCTTCATGATTCGAGGGCATTAGAGTGCACTGTGCACCGGTATCCACCAATGCCTTATATTTCTGTGGTTCTGATGTGCCAGGCCATCAGATCCACACAGTCCAACAAACTCTGTTATCCCTCTCCCCCCCCTGACTGAGGGCAGGACCCCTCTACTCATTACCTGTGGTAACTGGAGCAACTACCCTGGTGGTTGGTCTATTCTGTAATTCTCTCACCCGTGCTCGCAGTACGGGAGTATCTTGATCGTGCCACTTCCTCATATCTTCTCCATGGTCACGGAGATAATGCCACAAGGCAACACGCGAAGCAGTCCTGTTGTTGTTTCTCACTCAAGCAGGAAAGCGTTTGCCTTCAATAGCTGAAATTTTTGATGTTACAGGTGAGCAGGGGGATCCATCTTCTTTAATTAATTGGATTTTCATTAGTTTGATAAGTTCTTTCATTAGGCCCCTTTGCTTATCTTGATCGTCGTCAAACGTTTCCGATACTATTACGGGTTCTACGGGTTCATCACGATTAATCAGTAGAGACATCTGCTCTTCTATTTCACCCAGTCTGTTTGCTAACTCTGAGATGGCTGAAATGGAAACGTGGGTTGGGGGTAGGTGTTCTCATAGTTTTGGAGTGTAAGAATCAATTTGAAAACTAGGGGTCTTCTCTGTTGGTCCTCGTATCTGTGGAATGTGGCTACTAGTATGGGGGCGTATCTGTCTGGTGCTGCTCTCGTAAGTTTTTGCCATATTTCAGGTGTTGTCCTCACTCTCTCCGGATCATGGTTTTGGCGTGGATCATTAGGAGCAAAATTAGACTCTTATAATATTTCCACCAGGGCTATTTCCCTCAAATACTGGATACCTTTCTCAATTGTATTCCACGTTTTCATTGCAGGCTGCAGAAGTTCTTTGTAGGGATACCTTTCCTTCACAGCTATTAATATTTGGTCCCAGAGGGTTGCAGCTCCATCCAAACATCTACTAATTGCTCTGTCGATGGATTTGTCTCTGGCAATGTCTCCTAGTTGGCGGGCTTCGTTACCATCTAGAGACAAGCTATGGGCCCCACTATCCCAACAACGAAGCAGCCAGGTGACAACAGTTTCATTCGGGCGTCGCTCACTTTCTTGAGCTTAGGATCTCAGACATCTTGAGAGGTCGACGAACAGTAATAGAGATCTCCTCTTCATCGCTGTCCTCTTCGTGCCTCTTAGTTTCTGCTTTTGCTTTTCTTGGTTCTGAGGAAGTCCCCTCACCTGGATCTTCCTCTACCTCCTCCTCCACTTCTTCTTCTTCTTCCTTTTTTTCGCTCTAGACGCGAGGACACCCGCTTCCATTTCTTGCCTTCTACAGGGGCTACTGACACTGTTACTGGTGTCTTGTGACTGATCAGGTCTGACTTGGAGATTTCCCCCTTTGGCTTGCACCTCCGCTCGGAAACTCTCTCTCTCCAGAACAGTACTATACAGGGCACGGTAGGCACAAGCCAAGCCCCAGAAGAGCTGTGCCCCCTTTGATCTATAAGTCGCACTGCCTCTGACTCAAATGCTGGCTCAGTTTCTCGGGATCCCACAGATGTTCAGGAGTGAAATCCCATGGCACGGCGGGTCCCCACGCTTCTAAGATTCTTCCTAAACCTTTCCATATTCCTTGCCAGTCATCATTCTCTGGTCTTGGAGGAGGCTTCTTCCACTTAGCACGAATGAAGAGGAATACATTCAAAGATATTGATAATATGCACAAAAGTATGAGCACTGACTCGATATTCGAAAAACGTTCAACAAACTGAGAGGGAAGCCTGGAAATGGGTTCGAAGGACTCAAAATTCAAATTATACCACATTGCATAAAGCCACCACGCAGGCACCTCTATCAGGGCCCTTATTTGGTTGTATATGAACACAACTCCACAGCAAGACATGAAGAGGTTAATTATAGACCGGTCACTGGCAAGGAACATGATAGCTTTTGATCCCTTATACAGTGCTCTGACAATAAAGAGCAACCTCATAGTTGGTAACTGCTACAGTACACCAAGTCCCTTTCCGGTCCCTTTCCATCAGGCAGCTTTCCAGCCACTCCTCCCCAAGCCTGGAATGATGTACGCCAGTTTAAAGACTTTATTTTCTTCAGTGGGAATGCAGGCTGTTGCTGATTGTCCAGCCCTGCAATGGACCTCTCTCCCCATGAAAGGCCTCTCACCCCTCCAGAGAATCAGTTGCACCTCCCCCTTGAGTACTGTCAGCAAACGTGCTGAGGATGCACTCTTGCATCCAGACCAATCCTCTGATTTCTGTCCATTCTTGACACCATGAGCCGCAGGGAGACAGCCTACAGCACCATGGTTCTTCTCATGGGTTGCAACCTCCTTCAGCCCTGATCCAGCTGCTCCTACATGGGCTCCTCCAGGGCCAGATCCCATTTGGAGATGGCTGGGGCAGGCTCTTCACCCAAGCCCTCCCCATGCGGGTTCCACCTCTGGCCCACTGCTACAGAAGCCTTGCGCATAAGCTCAACACAGGAGGACACCAAGGGAACGGCTTTGTAGTTATTATAGAATTTAATCATAGAACAATAAAAAAACTTCATAGAATCAGTGGCATAATCAATCATACTTATGACGAAAGAGGGGATTGCAGGGCCAGCAACACAGTTCTACCAGCCTGCCCCCTCCTGATTTTGCCTGCTGACGTGAATATCTCAGCATCAGGATTGTGGAAGTTGCCAGAGAACGGATCGTCGGATGGCTGTCATGTTCCAAAGGATGGAGGACTGCGAGAGAAGAAAGCAGAACAAGGGTGAAACCCCCCAACCTGCAGAGACCCGCCAGCATCCCCTTCAGACCATGCCAGCCCCACCCATCACTTTTCCGGGCCACGAGGAGCATGCAAAACTAAGGGAGCAGCTGGGAGCCACTGCTCAGGATTGCTGCATCTACCCCAGGAATGTTCCTCTGCCCCTGCAGCATTTCCTTGGAGCAGGGCAAGACATGGCTGCACACTGCTCAGGCTCTGTCCCCTGCCCCCAGCATCAGCACACACAGTGCTGTTCTCACTCACCACTGTAGATTTTCTTCCGCATTTCCTCACTTTGGTCCCAGTAGACCCACGCCAGCCCTAGGTACAGAGCTCCCATCAGATCCCCACTCCCCAGCACGCTCCCAGGAGTACAGACTGCGGTCCAGCCAGCCCAGCTGCTTCTGGTCCTGCACCCCAGGCAGGGATGGTGCCTGAGGGAGGACCTGAGCAAAGCACCCACTGGGGCTTCTGGCATGGGCAGAGTGTACCTGGGGGCTGCAGGGCTGTGCCTTGCTGCCAGGGCAGGGCTCAAAGAGGGACCCAGGGGTTGGGCTCACCAATGAACGAGAGAGCCTCTTGTCGCATAGCAGCCTGAGAATCCCTCAGGTAGAGCAGGCTCTGCTGCAGGTATTTATCCACCCTCTTCCTGTCCTGCTGTAGCTGGAGAAGAACACAGAGGCATGGGGCTTACAGACCCTTCCCAGCTGCAGGTGCGGCCCCCCTGCCAATGTCCATTTCCTCATCAAAAGGGCAGGGGTTGCGGAGTTGTCCTTACCAAGCACTCCCTGATCCCCACCATATTCCTCTTCTCGGCCTGGTGCTTGAGCTCCTGCCAGTTCAGGAACTTTGCACAAGCAAGAAGGGTTTCCCCCGCCGCCTACGGAGCAACAGATGCCGGGAGATGGTACCACAGACACAGATCCCAAGAGCTGGAATGCATGCTGCCCTCACCCTCCATTCTCAGACCGCCCCTGAGGTGTCAGCACACTCTTGCCTGCACACCGGCCAGGTCTGAAATTCATACCTCTGCAACACTTGAGGTCTCATCACTGTTCCGAAAGAGCAGAGGGAGCAGGCCCCGGCGTACATTCTTCCGCATTTTTCCCTTTTGCCACCACACCACAGCCTCCATCACATCTTGGAAGAGGAGGATGGAAGACTCTCGTACTTCACCTGACACCTGAGGGAGGAGTAGAGGAGGACCTCAGCAACACTCTCTTGCTGCGCATGGTGAGCACGAGAGTAGGTGTGGCTGATGCAAAGTGAGCCATGATGCTTCAGAGTCACGTTCCGCATGAATGTGCTGTGAATTCATGCAAACCACTGCAACAGGTTTCCAGCATGCAGTGCCTGCGCCTCAGAGTGCTCCCTCAGCCACCCTACCATGTCAAAGAAGCTCCGCAAGCACTGGCCCAAGGAGGAGACAGGGCTGCCCTTTGGCAGTGCCTCCAGGGCACACGCCGCCTGCTTAGGCTCCACCTCTCTGCTACGGCACCTGGGGAGAATGCCTGGTGCTGGCAGTAAAGGGGCCACTGGACAGTCTGAAAGCAACCCTTGGCAGCAGGTGTTTTGCACCGAGGTCGGGCTGGGCCCCAGCACAGGGGCTTCACACCACCAAGAACAACCCAGCTGCCGGGGACAAGGCCTGCTGGGCTGCAGAGCCCAGTACACATCCCATGAGAGCCCAGAGGGGCAAAGAGAGGAGAACACATTCCAGCCAAGCACCCACCTGCAGTGCTCAGCCTCCCGCAGCAGACTTACGTGATTAAAAAGATGCAGGAGCTTGTCGGCCAGCTCCAGAGTAATGGGACGCAGCACCATCTTCCCCAGATGATTCATCATGTTTCTGAAGATATTCAGTGCGTTAAGAGTGACGTGCACGTTGCCAAACTGCAGGGTCTCCATGATGTCTGGCAGCAGGGCCCGTATTTCTCTTGCCTGTACAAAACACACAATTTCCTTTTCATCAAGAGGGCAATGGCCACCCTGGCCCAAAAGCTCTGATTTCAGTGCACCAGCCACACGCCTTGCTTCCTGGCAGCTGCCACAGGAATGGCAGCAGCAGACTCTGGGCAGGCGGTGGCCATGGGCTCCCTGATACGGATGTGGGGAGATAGGAGAAGGAGAGAAGGAGAGCAAGGAAGGATTCTGTGTCCCAGCTCAGCCACCCCCTTTTCAATCAGGCCCCCAGGTAACCCATCTGGAAAGCTCCCCAGGCAGCCACCAGGCCCCACCATGGCCATCACTCAGACTCACGAGTGTCGGGCAAGGTCAAGGCACAACACTGCCCAACGCCCCAGCGCCGGGCTGCCAACACAGTTCTCATTTGGCTAGGTCCTGCTCACCGTCTCAGGTCTCTCTGACAGGAGGACAAGGCCTCTGAGCACCAGCCATAGTAGTGGCAAGCTTTTAATCTTCAGGAACATCTCGAAGAGGTCTGGGTTACATAACTCCTGCAGGATCTCTTCAGTGGGGCGCATCACCTGAAACAAACACAGCAGTGAGAGCCAGACAGAGGCAGCTGGACTCCCTGCACCCTGCAGCTTCTGGATTCTCTGGCAGCTCAGGGCAGGGCACTGGGGCCGCACAGCCTGGCCTTTGGCAGCAGCGCCTTTGGAGGGCCCCACAGTCTCTCCGTGCCACAGGCGTAGCACTGCGCAAGATGACTTTTTGGCCTGCTGCTGCTTCCCTCTGACCAGCCGCAGCCTCTTGCTCTCATGCTCCTCAAAGGCAGTTGACCAGCGGGAGCTTGCACAAATACAGCACCAGGCATGGGTGGCTGCAGGCACTTCAGCCATGGCCCTGACTCCTCCCCTGCCCTTCTGCAGCTTTCCTGTCTCAGGGGCAAGGCAGCGGGGGCAGGGAGCTGGGGAAAAGACAGCCCTGTAGGAGAGCAAGGTGCCTCGCCCAGTAACTCACAGTCAGACGAAGAAGGCCAAAATCCACGGTGGTGAAGTTAAAGGTCATGCACAGCTGTTGGTCCTGAAGAACACTGCACAGCTCTTCCAAGACCCTCTCTGAAGTCGCTGCTGGGGCAAGCAGGCTCTCCCAGATGTCCAGAGTAGTGCTGCAAATGAAGAGCAATGCTCTGTCAGCAGGGCTGCCTCAGCCACAGCACCACAGCACAGGCAGGCCACAGGCTGTGGTGTAGCCGTGGCCCTGCCACCCCGCATCCTCCTGATGGGAGCACTGGGTTGCCCTGGTCAGCACTGGCTGCTGCAGCCCTGACTGGCCCACCGGCACTGGAAAGCACAGTGGAATGGAAGGCCAGCTCCTCAAGGATATTCTGCAGCTTTGCTTGGCTCTGGCAGCGAGAACATCTCTGAGCCCCGCTCTTCACGTGAACAAGACTACAAGACTGTGGAGATGTCCGGGCTGGTACCTGTCACACTGTGGAAGGTGGGTCAACACACTCATCAGCACATCTCTGGGAAAGTGTCTGGTCAGCATATCCAGCAATGAGAAGAGTGTCTCCTGAAGTGATGCACGGCTTCTTTTCAAGTTTCTATGGATGGACCCAAGAATCTCTGGCACCTGTAGGGAGGACACAGGAAGAATATTGCTGCAACGGTGCTACAGCTGGTTGCCCCGCTGGCAGTGATATTTCTTCCCCTGCCATTGCTCTGTGCTGCCTTAAAATGCCTTCAGACGCCCAAGAGCTGTGGAGAGCAGGCCATATCATCAGCATGGAAGATGCTTCAGAGGCATACTCTGCACAAAGGTGTTGTGTTTTCATGCAAAGCAATGCAACAGGTTTCAATCACGGGGTGCCTGTGCCTCACAGTGGTCCCCCAGCCACCCAACCTGGTCAAAGCAGAGCTCCCTGAGCACTGGGACAAGGAGGAAACAGGGCCGGCCCTCAGCAGTGCCGCAGGGGCACATGTGGCCCGCTTAGCCTCTACCTCTCTGCTGCGGCACCTGGGGAGAATGCCTGGTGCAGGCAGCAAAAGGGAGCAGTGGAGGGTCTGGAAGGAACTCTTGGCAACAGATGCTTTTGTTGTACAGAGGCTGAGCAGGTCCCCCACACGGGGACCTCACATCACAAAGAATAACCAAGCTGCCAGGGACAAGGCCTGCTCCTCCTGCCCTCTGACCAGGCACAGCCTCTTACTCTCACGCCTCTGAAAAGGCAATTGACCTGCAGGAGCTGGCACAAAATTGGCACCAGACGTGGGTGGCCAGAGGCACTTCCCCCCTCCGGTCCTGTGGACTGCTCAGCCTGTACAGAGGCCATGACTCTCTCTGGTCCCCCAGCCATGACCCCAACTCTACCCCTACCCTACCCCAGCTTCCCATTCTGGGGGGCAAGGCAAAGGGAGGCAGGGAACGGGGGAAAAAGAGCCCCGAAGGAAAGCCCAGTGCATTGCCCGGTAACTCACAGTCAGGTGAAGGAGGTCCAACTCTGCTGTGGGTATCCCGCACAGAGTGCCCATCTTGAAGACAAGGAATAGCATTTCTAAGACCCTCTCTGATGACCGTGTGGATGAAAGCATACTCTTCCACATATCCAGAGTAGTGCTGCAAATGAAGAGTAACGCTCTGTCAGCAGGGCTCCCTCAGCCACAGCGCCACGGCTCAGGCAGGCCTGGCAGGCCACAGGCTGTGCTCAGCCCTGGCCCTGCTGCCCCGCGTGCTTTTGGAGGCTTGGGGACCCAGCCTGGGCAAGCTGGAGGGGCTGAGGTGGTCTTCCCTGAAGGGCAGGGCAACGGGCCTGATGGGAGCTCTGGGCTGCCTTGGTTGGCATTGGCTGCTGCAGCCCTGACCGACCCACCAGCGCTGGAAAGCACTGTGGAATGGAGGGCTGCTCCTCAGGGATGTCCTGCAGCTTGGCTTGGATCTGGCAGCCAGAGCATCCCCTAGCCCTGCCCTTCACGTGAGCAAGACCACAGGGCTGCCAGGGCTGGTACCTGTCATTCTGTGGAAGGTGGGTCAACACGCACGTCAGCACATTTCTAGGGAACTGGCAGGCCAGCATATCCAGCAGTGACAAGAAGGTCGGCTGATGTAATGTAGGTGGGCTTTTCAGGTTTCTATGGATGGACGCAAGAATCTCTGGCACCTGTACGGAGGACACAGGAAGAATATTGCTGCAACGGTGCTACAGCTGGTTGCCCCGCTGGCAGTGATATTTCTTCCCCTGCCATTGCTCTGTGCTGCCTTAAAATGCCTTCAGACGCCCAAGAGCCGTGGAGAGCAGGCCATATCATCAGCATGGCTGACGCAAAGGGAGATGCTTCAGGGCATACTCTGCACAAAGATGCTGTGTGTTCACGCAAAGCAATGCAACAAGCTTTAATCAGAGGATCTCTGCACCCCACAGTGGCCCCCCAGCCACCCAACCTGGTCAAAGCAGAACTCCCCAGGCATTGGGACAAGGAGGAAACAGGGCCGGTCCTCAGCAGTGCCGCAGGGGCACATGTGGCCCGCTTAGCCTCCACCTCTCTGCTGCGGCACCTGGGGAGAATGCCTGGTGCAGGCAGCAAAAGGGAGCAGTGGAGGGTCTGGAAGGAACTCTTGGCAACAGATGCTTTTGTTGTTGAGCAGGTCCCCTGCACGGGGACCTCACATCACAAAGAATAACCAAGCTGCCAGGGACAAGGCCTGCTCCTCCCGCCCTCTGACCAGGCACAGCCTCTTACTCTCACGCCTCTGAAAAGGCAATTGACCTGCAGGAGCTGGCACAAAATTGGCACCAGACGTGGGTGGCCACAGGCACTTCCCCCCTCCGGTCCTGCGGACTGCTCAGCCTGTACAGAGGCCATGACTCTCCCTGGTCCCCCAGCCATGACCCCAACTCTACCCCTACCCTACCCCAGCTTCCCATTCTGGGGGGCAAGGCAAGGGGAGGCAGGGAACGGGAGAAAAAGAGCCCTGAAGGAAAGCCCAGTGCATTGCCCGGTAACTCACAGTCAGGCGAACGAGGTCCAACTCTGCTGTGGGTATCCCGCAGAGGTCTTCCTCCTTGAGCACAGTGCACAGCACTTCCAAGACCCTCCCTGATGACCGTGGGAAGTAAAGCATACTCTTCCACATATCCAGAGTAGTGCTGCAAATGAAGAGTAACGCTCTGTCAGCAGGGCTCCCTCAGCCACAGCGCCACGGCTCAGGCAGGCCTGGCAGGCCACAGGCTGTGCTCAGCCCTGGCCCTGCTGCCCCGCGTGCTTTTGGAGGCTTGGGGACCCAGCCTGGGCAAGCTGGAGGGGCTGAGGTGGTCTTTCCTGAAGGGCAGGGCAACGGGCCTGATGGGAGCTCTGGGCTGCCTTGGTTGGCATTGGCTGCTGCAGCCCTGACCGACCCACCAGCGCTGGAAAGCACTGTGGAATGGAGGGCTGCTCCTCAGGGATGTCCTGCAGCTTGGCTTGGCTCTGGCAGCCAGAGCATCCCCTAGCCCTGCCCTTCACGTGAGCAAGACCACAGGGCTGCCAGGGCTAGTACCTGTCACTCTGTGGAAGGTGGATCAACACAGCTGTCAGCACATCTCTGGGAAACTGGTAGGCCAGCACGTCAAGCACTGAGAAGAGCGTCTGCTGAATTGATGTTTTCTTGCTTTTTAGGTGTCTGTGGATGAACGCCATAATCACTGGCACCTGTTGGGAGGACACAGGGAGATTGCTGCTGCCACTCTACTGCAGCCATTTGCCCCGCTGACAATAACGTTACCGCCCTTCCCACCGCTCTCTGCTGGCTTAAAGTGGTTTCCAATGCCGGTGATCTACGGAGGGCAGGGCAGGGCAGGGCAGGACACAGTAATCCAGCCTCAGACTGCTTACATCCATCAGCCAGATGCCAGGCTGTCTCAGAACCACATCCAGGATAATTTTGGCCCACTCACTGTCCTCAACACAGCAGCCTCCAGCGGTCTTTTCAAGGGCCATGAGGACAACGTCTGTCCTCTGAGAAGGTTGAAGGAGTTGTCCAAATGGCTACGGTAGGAAGGGAAAAGAGAGGGAAGACATGTCAAATTGAGTGAGAATGTGGTCTGGAGGGGGAAGACCAGAGCAAAAGGAAGGGTGAAGACCCTTGCTTCGGGGCACAAACATGCTGAGGGCTCCCGGCTGTGCCCAAGCTTGTCTCGCAGGTACCCCTGAGCTGCAGGCTGCTCTGGGATGCAGAGAAGGGGAGATAGGCTGGCTGGAAAGTTCCTGGCTCCTTACCTCCTGGGAGAAACTGCTGGCCATGAAGCCGCAAAGCTTCCAGATCTGCTCCATGTCCATCTCATGCACGGTTTTTCTCTGGGATGTGGTGAAGGGCAGCAGCACCTGTGAGGAGAGGAGCCGCTGGTTTGCCTGGGAGCCGCTGATGCCCCCTCCAGCAGAAGCAGCTCTGCTGAGCTCCCGGCTGGAGTCACAGCACCCATCCAGGCCTCCCCTGAGCTAGAGCCCAGCCCTTTGCGGGGCTACTGCCACTGAGGTCCCTTGCAGGCTCCGGCTGCTGCCAGTGTTGCTCCTATGGAGAGGCCTGGGGGCAGAGCTCTGCAATAGCCAGACTTCTTCTCACGGCAGAAGAAGGAGAGAGCATGAGCTGGAAGAGCTGTGTCCAGTAGGTCCAGAGCATTGCAGGGTGTGGAGCAGTGCGGGATGCCTGGAGGGCAGCAGCTCTGTCCAGCCAGCGGCTCTCCTGCAGCCTGTAGGCAGAGTCAAGAGGGACCATCCAGGGATGCAGGCACTGCTTACGATGTTACCTTTTCGGTACTCCCGAGGAAGCTTTGTATGGTATCTATGGTCTCCTTCTCCATCTCCTCATTCTCCTCCTCTGCATCTAACAAAGAAGTAGAGTGAGCAGCGCTGTAGGGGGGCCAAAGGCAGGTGCGAGCAGAGGAAGGAGCTCTGCGCTCTCCAGCCCTCCCTCTGCCCACTCCCCTGGCACAGTCTGCCCCTGGCTGCCAGGACAAGGGGCCCGGGTGTTGAGCAGGGGGCACTCACTGCCCCAGCCCTGCCCATCCTGCTGGGGACCCTTACTCACCACCATGCAGCGACTGCACCTCAGTCACCTCGTAGGGCTCCGGTGGAGGTCTTCTCTCCTGGGGAGCCCCGCTCTCTGCCCAGGCCACCCTGGGGCGGCTGGGGGGTCTCTCCTCCATCCTGTGGGATGAAGGCTGAAGGTGGGGAGGTGGCAGCCACGGGGCTGCCAGGGGTAGAGGGAAATGATGTGCGCTGCGCTCTGGGACTCCTCGCCAGACCCGCACACTCCTGCCCTGTCGGACACTGTGTGACCTCCAGGTTGGCGCCAGCTATCCCTGGGTGTCACAGGGATAGGTCACAAAGAGCCCCATTGTGACCCGTCGCCCTGCGCGGGTGGGGCTAGCTCACGGCCCCAGGGTTTAAATGACATAGACCAAACTCCTCCAGTAGGAGGGATGTGTGCACATGCTTACCAAGAAAGCTTTGGAAGTGGGCCCGAGAGCAGCCATACTGCCCAGGCTCTCCTGCTTTTGATGCGAGGCCAGAGACAGCCACAGTAGGACAGAGGAGGAAGACCAACATTCGCCTTCAGCTCAGCAGCTGTTTTGCTCACAGGCTTGTGAGCTCCTAGGCATACACTACTGAGTCGTAAAGATGTAAATGAAGAGTTTCACACAGTAGATACAATCCTGTGCCCTTATTTCTGATTAGCTGACAATACACTGTCAGATAATTGGTAACACTGCATCCTAATAAGGCCTTTCCACTTCCTCCTTTAGCTCTACCACCAGGCTGAGCAGATCATCCACCTGCTCGCACCACCACACACAGGTGGTATCCCTGCTGCCCTCCTGTAGCAGTGACAGGGCCAGGCGTTCTCCACAGCCTGAGACCTGAACTGCGGCATGGGCATTCATGCTTTCAGTCTGAGTCTCTACTCCCTTTCTCGCTGCCGCTGATTGCACGGACCACGGTTGCACTTTGGTGTGTCAAGAGAGCAACGACCTAAGGGACCTGTTAAGTGCTAAGTGTTAAGCCTATATGCCTGCCTGCCTCGCCCTGCCTGCCCGCCTGCCCGCCCGCCTGCCTGCCTGCCGGCTGGGGGTGGGGTGCGTGCTGCAGGCCGTGGACTGCGGGCTGCAGGCTGCCTCGCTCTCGATCAGCTTCTTTAGAGCTTCTCAGAGCTTCTTAGGTGCGGCTTTTTGCCTCGATTTGGACCTTCCAAGAACGGTCCTTCGTCGTAAGGCTCTACTACCAGGCTTATGCACTCGGGGTTTGCCCTGAAATGGAAGGTGCCATGGAGGGTGGAGGGTGGAATGGAAGGCCTGCTCCTCAAGGATAGCCTGCAGCTTTGCTTGGCTCTGGCAGCGAGAACATCTCTGAGCCCCGCTCTTCACGTGAACAAGACAAGAAGACTGTGGAGATGTCCGGGCTGGTACGCGTCACACTGTGGAAGGTGGATCAGCACACAGAAGCAGCTCTGCTGAGCTCCCGGCTGGAGTCACAGCACCCATCCAGGCCTCCCCTGAGCTAGAGCCCAGCCCTTCACGGGGCTACTGCCACTGAGGTCCCTTGCAGGCTCTGGCTGCTGCCAGTGTTGCTCCTATGGAGAGGCCTCAAATTCTACCAAAGAGAGCTCTGGGGGCAGAGCTCCGCAATAGACGGACCTCCAAGATGTTCTGCAGCTCCTTTCTGTTGGAGGTGCGATGGCTGACCAGCAGCATCTGCGTCATTTTCTCCATAGTGTGCAGGGTCTGTAAAGAGAGCAACAGGTTGTGGAAGTCTTTCTGCTGTGTGCAGACCAGGCTGTGAGTGCTGCTTGTTGCCAGGCCCACGGCTAGAGCGAGAGGGAACAGGTGGGGGGAAGCATGGCCAAGACCCGGCCTGCCAGGTTCTCTCATAATCTCTGCATATGAAAAATCCAGGGGCATGGGAACTACAGGAAATGACCCAGTACATACTTGATTGTAAAGGCAGATGTTCAGGTCCTCTTTTGGAGGAAGGCAGGAGATGGCTTTGAAGCACACATGCGAAAGAGGTATTATTTGATTGTCTGTAGTGGACACTCACCTCACCATTCCTGATACAAGCCAGGATGCCATTGGCCTTCTTGGCCACCTGGGCACACTGCAGGCTCATATTCAGCCGACTGTCCATCAGTAAACCAAGGTCCCTTTCCCTCAGGCAGCTTTCCAGTCACCCCTACCCAAGCCTGCAGGACCCGACACTTGGTCCTATTGAAACTCATGCCGTTAACCTTGGCCCATCGATCCAGTCTGTCCAGTCTGCCCTCTGTAGTGCCCTTCTCCCCTCTGGTAGATCAGTACTTCCTTCTAGCTTGGTGTCGTAATGTCAAGATTGGAATTCCTGAGCTCCTTCAGTGAATGTACGGGAGATACACATTTTTTGAGTTGGTTCTCATTTATGTGGGAGAGAAGTAGATGTTGTGTACCTTGACTTCTGCAACTTGATTGACACCATTTCCCAGTAAATCCTTGGTATGAAACTTAGAAAGTGTGGGATAGATGATTGGGTGATGAGGTGGATTGAGGACTGACTGGCAGAGCTCAGAGGGTTGTCATCAGTGAAGCAGAGTCTGGGTGGAGGCCTGTAGCTAGTGGTGCTCTCCAGGGGTCAGTGCTGGGTCCGATCTTCTTCAACATCTTCATCAATGACATGTCTGAAGGGATAGAGTCTGCTCTCAGGACATTTGATGATGACACATTTCAGAGGAGTGGCTGACACACTGGAAGGATGTGCTGCCATTCAGAGAGACCTAGACAGATTGGAGAGTTGAGCAGGGAGGAACCCGATGAGGTTAACAAAAGCAAATGTACAGTCTTGCATCCAGGGAGGGATTACCACATCTATCAGAACAGGTTAGGGTGAAGAGCTCTGCAGAGAAGGCCTTGGGTGTTCTAGTGGGCAAATTTGGCCACAAGCCAGTGGTGTCCCCTTGTGGCCTGGGATGACCTGGGGTGCCCTGGGGTACATTAAAGTGGGTGTGGCCAGCAGGTCAAGGGAGATGATCCTCCCCCTCTACTCTTCCCTGGTGAAGCCACATGTAGGATTCTGCTTCCTGCTCTGGGCTTTTCAGTTCAAAAAATTCAAGGATCTCTCAGGAGTCCAGTGAAGGGCCACAAAGATGATGAGGGGCCTGTAGCATCTCCTGCATGAGGAAAGGCTGAGTAACCTGTGTTTGTTCAACCTGGGGAAAAGAAGACCAAGAGGGGATCTGATAAATGTTTATAAAGATCTGAAGGGAGGTGGGAAGCAAATGGATCAGGCCAGGCTTTCTCAGTGGTGCAAGGACAAGGAGTAAATGATCTAAAATTTGAACATAGGAAGTTCCATACAAACATGCAGAAGAATTTCTTGATGGTAAGAGTGATGGTGCACTGGAACAGGCTACCCAGAGAGGCTGTGGAGTCTCCTCCTGTGGAGATATTCAGTTCAAGTCTGGACACCTACCTGTGCAACCTATGGTAGGGAACCTCCTTTAGAAAGGGGTTGGACTCCATGATCTCTTGAACTCCATTCCAACCCCTATGATTCTGTCACTTTGTGATTCTGAAGATTTTAATGTGCCAAGAGATGCAGACATGGGACTACCTACAGAAGAATAGTGCAGGGAGGGAGAGCACAGAAGAAGGGAACTATTCCTCAGAAGGCTTTATATAGAGCATTAAAATGCATCTGTATCCAGGAACTCGAGAAGGGGCTTGCTGGTTCTGGCCAGTCCTGCCATTTCTGTGCTTTTAATGTTTTCCAGATAATTTATGAGCATGCTGTTTCACTACTGCAAATACGTGCATTCTGTAAAACACACCAGGGCAGAACAAGGAAGCCACTGGTTTCAGTAACACAGTATGATCTTCAGATCCTTCTGAGTTTGCCAGTTTTTCTGAGGAAAACCAGTCCTACAGAATCTGGCCAGTTGCCCAGCAGCTTTCACATAAACGTCTGAAGAAGACATTTACTTTCACACCACACCAAGTCTTCCATCCCTATTGTACCTCTCCATATTGGAATTTTCAGTTATTTTTTCTTGATTTTCCAATCAGATGTAAAGATAAGGAATCCGTTTTACGCCATGGTGGAAACTCACAATAACTAACAACTTCATGAAGTGGGTAAACAGTCTCTCCTTTGTTAGCTTTGAGTTCAACTACAAAGACTGGAACAGACCAGAAATTAAACACTGGCCTGCCCATGAAATTATAACAAAAAATGACAAACATCATCAAAGTTTCTAATTAGAGGCACATTTTTTTTAATATTTCCATGGGTGACAGGCTTTGACTATTTGCAACTAGAGGTTTTACACATCAGCAAGCTCAAATTTGGTGCATGAAAAATGATTCAAGCACTCAGAATGTACAGAACCAAGAACAACTTGTTACTGCATACTAATCCATGAATAAACAAATAATAGTCATATAGTTTTTAAGCAGATAATCTGAAAACATGAAAATCTGTCTCAACCCAGGGACATTAAAAGCCAAAGAAGCAGACTTTATATATGTTCTGTAACATATATAAAAATATAAATTTATATTTTAATATAAAAATCTTTCATTATTCTCTTCTACTAATTTTGCAGATTTAGAAGGCTTCTCATGGATATCAGTATTAACAGTACAGTTTAACTTGATTTTCATGTCTTTATGAAATACAGTGAAGACAAGAAACAAAAATAGTCCCTCTGACTCTGCCAACAGGCTGCAGGAGAGCCGCTGGCTGGACAGAGCTGCTGCCCTCCAGGCATCCCACACTGCTCCACACCCTGCAATGCTCTGGACCTACTGAACTTCAACTTCCCAGACATCTGCTGGAATTATAATACAGCTGACAAGGAACAGTCCTGGAGGTTCCTAGAGCGTGTGGGAGATAACTTCCTGACACAGCTGGTGAGGGAGCCAACGAGGGGAAGCAATATCCTGGACGTGCTGTTTGTCAACAGAGGAGGTCTGGTGGAGGATGTAAAGGTTGGAGGCCGTCTGGGGCAAAGGGATCACAAGATGCTAGATTTCTCTACCCTTGTTGAACCACGGAGAGGAGTCAGCAGAACTGCCACCTTGGACTTCCAGAGGGCGAACTTCAACCTCTATAGGACCATGGTTGAGAGGGTCCCTTGGGAGGTAGTTTTGGAGAGCATGGGAGCCCAGGAAGGCTGGGAATATATTAAGGAAACTGTTTTAAAGGTGCGGGACCTGACCATCTCCACGTTACGGAAGACGAGCCGACAGGCAAGAAGGCCAGGCTGGCTGAACAGAGACCTTTGGCTGGATCTCAAGAACAATTCTATGATTCTATGATTCTCTTTTGTGACATTTTTGTATTTTGTCAATGATAGGCTACTCTCTGGCCTTCAGAAAAGGCAATTTGTTCATGAAGAAGACCAGCAATGAGCAACTATCAAATGAAATCTTGAGACCTTAATTTTCAAATTGTTTCTTAATTTGCATCACACATGTACTAGCTTATTTTCTGGTTTGTTTGGTTCTGAATGGGTTTTGGTTTGGTTTGGTTATTCGCGTTGAGTGTTTGTTTGATTGCTCAGGGGTTTTTTTGTTTGTTTTTTTGTTTTGTTTTGTTTTGTTTTGCATTTAGGGTTTTATTCAAGTACACTAAGAACCAGAAAAAAGTCAGTGGGAGATCCTGTTTCTAACAATTCTACCATGCCGAAAAGTGCCATCAACAGGAGATACTTGATTCAAAGTTGAATAATGTCCCTTTTGGTCACCAGTCCTTCCAAAAAAAAACTCCCCCCCAAAAAAACAAACCACCACTAATGTTACTATATTTCCAGGAAGTAGTGAAGAGAATAGTGAAGAGAATAAATGCCCACAGAAGCCAGAAGAGGTCTCATTATAAAAGGAGCATACTGTCCCTGTGCACCAAGAGAATTACAAATGTCTGTTGCTTTTTCCATATGTTTGTTATACTTGAGGAAAGACTTTCAGGATATGTTGTTGAGACAAATCATTAGTTTCCTGGCTTTCTGGGAAAATGGACTATAGTATGTTTTTTTGTTTGTTTGTTTGTTCGTTTTTGTAATAATTAAGTTAAAGCAAAACATAAAGCAAAGTACATCATCTCAGATTTATGACTCATTGACTGTGTAGGAAGTGATCTGGATGTATTCCACATATTCAATTCAATCAACACAGTGGGACATATCTCAGTAATATAACTAAATACATTGTGTCATGAACAATGCTTCTAAACTATGAGAAGTAGAATTAGTTGGGTAGTGATTTTCTATCTCTGTCTAAAAAACCTTACCAAAGCAAAGAAAAACTTTTAAATAGTAATAAAAAGACCTACTGGAAATTGATGAGACACACATTTCCATCTCCTTTTCATTGTTTCTGCCCCTTTAAAACTTATCTCTGAAACAAACCCACTAGTCAACATCTGGTTGTGAGATTCTCTTAAGATCTACATCATCTCCATCTTTCTAACTGTAATAAACTCTTAAAGGTAAAGCCCTAAACCAGCACTTTGCTGTAAGATCGCAATAGATTTCCAAAAAGTACTATCCATCAGTATGCTGTTAAATGACATGTATGGTTTGATTTTTTTTTTCTCTTGGACTAGTATAACTGACAGTATCATTTTGGGCTGTATCTGTGCAACTGAAAATGTAATTCAGTTTTTATTTCATAATGTCATACCCACTCTAGAGGCAGCTTAAGCCACCTACTTGGCTTAAATTCTTGGTACAAAAAACCTTCAACTTGCCAAGTGATAATCAATTTCAATGACGTTGAGAAAATCAGCAGAATTCTGTTGTTCTTCCTTGTTCTTACTGTACAAAAGCAGCTGCCACATGAATTACAAAATTTTGGTGAAAGATCTAAGTTAGGGGTCCCCTTGCTGGCGAGCTTTAAGTCACATGTGTTTCAACCTCCATATTTTCAAACTGAGCATGGATGTTTTCATGAGATTCAGAGTGGAGCCACATGCTCCCACAGATCCTTGCAGCAACTGGCACGTTCACTTTCCATCATGGGGAAATCTGACTTGTGGTATTCCAAAGTTTATATAAATGTACAGTTCAGGAATATTCATTCTTTGCTCTGTCAGGAAGTCCTGGAAACAGCTTTGTCCTTGGCCTTATGAATGTCCCTGTCTTTGATTAAAAGCAAGGACAGGTTCTAAAAAAGCGGTTTTCATTCTGTCTATATTAACTATTGCTGGAAGGAACCACAGGTTTCACCTCTCCAAAGGAGCCATGTGAGAATGGTTAAGAAGAAAAGGCAGCCCCTGTAACCAATTCAATCTGCTAGTGGGTACAATCAGCATAAAAATGACACAGGAAAGACGCATCCATCCTTGAAGAGTTGATACTTCCCTTGAAATGTTGAGAACTGGCAGGTCAAAAATACTCCCTTCATTTACCACAGAATACACAGGACCCTCTGGACTTCATAATGAGATTGTGCTGCTCTAGCTGAATGTGTACACTGGAAGAACAGTTCTGAATACTCTTCACCCCTTCTGATCTGTTTACCTATAAGGGAGGGAAAAACTGCATATAGAAAAATCTCTGAAAGTTAAAAGTAGTGTGTGCATTAACATGTCAGAATCTGTGGGAAAATGCTGACTTTGCCCTCATGCTCTGTCTTTTTTTTTTTATCATTTTCCACTACTGTACAGAAAAAATACATACTGTGAATTCTCAGGGTGCCTCATCTGTGATTGCCTGCAATACAGGAGACTTCATTTCTCAAGTCTCCTAAAGTCTCCAGCTCCCACCTGAGACATAGGTTCTGCATAGCTGGATGAGACGGTCCTGATCACAGGGACCTTTTGCACGTAAATAGAACACCAAGAGAGTGAAAGCAGTAGGGTACCAAATTAATCACTGAAGGTATCATAGGTAGTACATGGTGAATCTAAGATAGGAATACATATGCAATGCCCAGAACACTAATTCAATATAAGATCATAGGATCATGCAGAATCATAGAATTCTAAGTTTTTCTCAAGATTTCTGTACAAAAAAAAAAGAGTTAGAGGAGGAAAACTTCATAGTTCCTCCTAGCAAATTGCCCCAAAATATCTCAGCATTTCATGAGCAGATCCATGACACATATCTCCTCTTCTAAGAAATACCTAACAATTTTCACATGTAGAGAGCTATAAGCAGTTTGTCTTCTCAGCTGACATAAGTAGTGTGGTAGGCATGGGGGCAAGTTGCATTTCAGGGTGCATTAAGCACAGCGTAACCAGACAGCCAGAAAAGCAGATTCTCCTACTACGTTTAGCATGGATGTGGCATCACCTTGAATACTGTATGCAGTTCTGGTCTACACAATATCAAAAGGTCCTTGGAAGTGTCCAGAGGAAGGCCACAAAGCAGCTAAAAGGAGTGATCAGATTTCATATTATCCTGAGAAACTGTATACATATATGTGTGTCTTTGTGGATATTGTATATTTTTCAAACAATACGCCCTTGTTTGTTGAGTTGAAGATGGTATCTTTAGCAGAGACTGCAACCTCAAAGTATTGTATTAAAATCCAGAGCCTGCCACTGGCCTTGTGATAAGCAGTTCCCCTTCCTATGTCTTCATTTTCCCTCCTTCAAAGAGAAGATAATGAGACTGATCTCCCTTATAACATACTTTGAGATTTACTGATGAAGGGTACAGAAGAGCAAGAAATCTTCAGTTATTTGATGTAATTAAGAACTTAAGGCTCTGTTGACATGTAGTTTGCATTTTCATTGTGTTCTTCAGTACCTTCTTTCCAGTTTTGCAGATTGGTGGATAAAGGCTGAATGAATAATCAGTTGAGAAAAAGTAAATAAATAAATGTGTCTGCCTTTCAAAAATTCATAGTCATGCTAGATGATGTAGCCTGAGGTCACAGTTCTCTAGCCACTAGTCCTGAACTTTCACTTTCAGCACTGCATGGCAAGCTCATGGAATCCCAGGCAGAAGACTTGTGGGAATCCAGGATAACAAAAAATGAAGCTTCAGAAGCAAATGCAAACCTTGTTGTTTAAAATATAGGCAGTACTGCAGAGACTGGAAACGAGGTCCTTTTTAGGACTTAAGGCTCCTCATTGCTACCTGCAGTACCTTTGTAGCAGTGGTAATTTCTATCATTCCTGGGGGCTACATCTACTTTGAAATGGAATTTTTTTTTTTGCACTGTGATTTAAACCAGTAGCTGAGGCCCAAGAGAGCATAAACAAATCTGCAGACACATGTGATAAAATCACAGAAGTTGAAACTGCCACCAGGACATACAGGTCCTTCTCTGCAGAATAATGTAAAATAACCCATTGGAAAATGCGTAGCCCAATACAGTGCCTTTTTACATTTCTTGAAAGCTGACTTTGGAGTTTCCCATTTGGTTCCTTAGTACTTCTAAGTCTGCCTGTGAAGGATTCAGTTTCAGGCTAGGTCACTGTTCACTGCTATACTGCCTATGTGACATACTTATTTCCTCTTTCTTGCTTTCTGCTGTGCTTGACCTGAGAAGGTCTATCTGCACTGTATATATCCAAAACATGGGAGAACTGCATCACCTAAATCTGTATTCTGCCTAAGTGCAGGGAAGATGGAGTTCAGAGTGAGCAAATTTACCTTCATGTGGTATTTCGGATATCTCTATGGTGTGTCCAGGGATGAACCTCAGCTAAGTTCTTAGCTTTTTAGTCTTAAATTTGGAATTTTCAGCAGAGGTTGTTTTTACTCTAACAAAGGTAACGTTTTCAATTATTTAATCATAATTGAATCAGGGAAATGGAGGCTCTACAACATATTAAAGGGACTGAAACTTGCAATGTTATTACAAAAAAAAAAAAAAGAGGAAAATATACAGCAGATAGAAGAAATAGGTTGCTTCGGACATGACTATAACTTAATCTTATTTCAGTTTTTTTTCTGCTGACTCTGCTTTGAGAAGTAATTCAAGTTTTGAGACAATTAGAAAAATCTTAGAAATACTTTACTGGGCAAAGACTGGGAGTTGGACTCAAAGATCCTTGTGCATCCATCCCTTCCAGCTTGGGATATTCTTTGGTTCTATGACTCTGTGACTGCTACACCTCAAAGCTCTGGAGTTAAAGTAAAGAATCATACAATCATCTTGGTTGTAAAAGACCTTCAAGATTACCAAGTCCAAACTACTAACTTGACCTACCAAGTCACATCACTAAAACAGCATGCCCTTTAGTGCCCCATATAATCTCATGCATCTGGAGTTTAAAGAGAAGTAACATTTCCTGAAATGAACTGTAATGCTGTTGTTCATAAGCACTATTGTTTAACTCTGCTTTGGGACACCAAATGAATGCAAACTTATTTAAAAAAGGGGAAGCTGCGGGAAGTTGGTTCCACATTCATTTACTGTAGCACAGTTTGAACACCCCAGCAGAAGCAGGTTTGTTTGTTTGTTCGTTTGTTTTGTGTGTGTGTGTGGTTTTGTTCTATGTAAATGGGATTTGAGCCATAAGTATCCCCTCAAAGTCTTAAGAACCCACTGATTTCTTTTAATGGTCATAGAAAAGCAGTACTTAAAAACCCCAAAAATGTATTTCTTTTTTTCCTATGGCAAACAAATCATGCAATAAATATGAAAGCATCCAGCATATACATTGCAGTACTATAAAACACTCTTGCTGTTTCATGTGTCAAAAAATAGCTCTGCAGCCACCATCCATGGCTAAAAGCTATTATTTTCTCAGTGGGCCACATATCTTTCCCTGTAATCAATCCCTGCTCACAGAGCATCATTCTTTGGGAAGTTTGGTGGCAAGTAAATTTTCTGCACACATAATTACTTGTTAGAATGTTCTGTAGAAAATTCATAGGATGGCAGAATTGTCTATGGCAGCTTCCTCTTTTCGGGACATTAAAAACCTTACAGTGGAGCAGGACATTGTATATATCATAGAATCATATCATAGAATCATAGAATGGCCTGAGCTGAAAAGGACCACAGTGATCACTTAGTTTCAACCCTCCAGTTATGTGCAGGGTTGCCAACCACTGGATCAAACTGCCCAGAGCCACATCCAGACTGGCCTTGAATGCCTCCAGGGATATATCTTGGGTTGATTTTGGTCCTCTGACCAAATAATGATTCAAATAAGTTTGAATTAATTTGGTGTGCTTGGGGGTATTTGGAAACAGAAAGGAGGAGATTCAGAAAGAACACACCTCTAAAATTTAGAGTGTTCACATCTCCAACAAATTTATGTAAAAACTAATCCCATGTGAATTGATGGCAAAATTGGACTTTAGTTTGTCTGTATTGTGTATTGCTTTTATTCTTTAAATCTTAAATACAACTCCAGCTAAATTAAGTATCCGAAAATCCTTAATTAGCTCAAACTAGAATACTAGCAGTCTTACTAGTGAGATTAAACCTGAAAATAGGTGATCTCCAAAAGTTAACAAATGTCTATATGGCTTTAACAAGCTTTGTGCAAAGATTGATTCCTAGCTTTGCTTATAGGTGTGGTTTATCTCTTTGTGCTAGTAAGAGTAAGAACATGGAGGAATTCTATAAGACTTTACCTCTGCAACTGTGTGGCTGTGTGCTAGTGCTGTGGGAGCAGCCACATGCAAAGGACCTTGAAGGTGCAGAATGGCTCAACTGTTCAGCAAAGTTGAATCTTATTCCAGCTCCCATCCCTATTAAATCCTTGAGGGGCTGTTCCCAGTTCAGATAGGTGAATTCTAGTGAAACTGTTAAGCTGTTTATTTCCCCTGCCTAGCAGTTCTGGCAAAGAGAATAATCTTCTTGGTGGCATTTTCATTTTACAGAGTTTAAAGTCTCTGTAAATAATCTTATGCTGGAAAGCACCATGTGTTCTGTATTAAGTTTACACGACAAGGTTTCCTGGGTAGGAGAATGCAGGGATGTCTTCTGCTCAAAGAGCCTAGCAGTGCCCAATGTCAGAGCAGAGCAAATTCTGCTGCTCCAACAGGGGCCTGCCACTGCCTGAGCTGAGCCGTGAGTGACACTGAATGTGCTCTGGAAGAGCAGATATGAGACATAAACTGCTGCGAAACAGCAGCTGGAAGAGAGGAGTAAGAAATGGAAGTGAAGCAGCCCTGCAGGCACCCAGGTCAGTGCAGAAGGAGGGTGGGAGGTGCTCTATGCACAGAGCAGAAGCTCCCTGCAGCCCATGGAGGAGCAGGCTGTTCCCTGCAGCCCATGGAGGAGCAGGCTGTTCCCTGCAGCCCATGGAGGAGCAGGCTGTTCCCTGCAGTCCGTGGGCACCATGAAGGATGCTGCAGCACAGCAGTGGATGGGGTCTGGAGGGGGCACAGCCCGCGGGTATCCCCACAGAGCAGCTCCGGGCCAGAGCTGCAGCCCGAGGGAGGAGATCGTGGCAGGTTTGGAGGGCTGGGGGAGCTGCCCTGCCGCCCGCGGGGACGTGTGTGCAGCAGTGCCTGAAGGGTGGGCCCTGCGGTACAGTTGTGCTGGGGCAGCGCTGGGAGTGCTGCAGTGCATGGGAAACCCCTGCAGGGTCTGTGGGGAAGAGCAGCATCGATGAGAGAGACACGCGTAGAACAAAGAACAGAGAGGGACCGTGGAGGAGAGGCAGGGGCAGAGCATTACGGACCGAGTGCCACTCCCATTCCCTGTTTCCCTACAAACACAGGAGAAGACAGTACAGGCGGGGAGGTAGGTTTACTTTGCTTTTAGTTCTCTCTGCTCTGATCTGTTAGTAATACATTACATTAATCTCCCTATGGTGAGTCTGTTTTGCCAGTGACAGTAACTGGTGAGTGATCTCCCTGTTATCTCAACCTTTGAGTCCTTTTCCATCATATTTTATCCCACTCTCCTTTGAGGAGGGGGGAGAAGGAGTGGTGTGGGATAGTTCAGTTGTTCATCAGGGTGAAACTACCACAAGATAAGAATACATTCTTAGAAGGAAATCATGCATGTGGCTGGGGCACACATCCTTAAGGTACTGTAAAAAAAAAAAGCTGGAGGACATCAGTACCCAGAGATATGATGTTTCTGCACAGAAGAGTGTCCAGCATCTGTTTCCTGGATCCTCACTATTCTCTCCCTTGCCCTCATCCTCTTCTCCTGTCAAGCTATTATTATTGCAAACAAACTCCCCAGACATGCAGGGCATGCAGACTGAATGGATGTTTCCTCAGTTCACTGAAGTATATTATCAGACTTAATGCTTTAATACTTAAAATGCCAGATACTGCCATTCACTTAGAATGCAAGAATGTCTCTTTTTACAAACACTACAGTGACCCATTTGTGACTCTGATTTCATTTCCTTTAAAAATAAAACTTCCCAAGAGACTACATTTTGGTAGCCAACAGTACACAGCTCATTTTTTCCTCAGAAACTGGGAGAGAACGTCTGCATGGCTGACAGAAACAGCCCTCAGGCGCACATCCTGCTGGAGGCTGGAAATGCTCCTGGACTCCCACCATGCAGCAGAGAGCCCAGCCCCACAGCTCAGACAGCTCACCAGCTTGGTGTCTATTCTGAGTCTCATAGGCCTAAAAATAAGCAGGAAAACACCACTGCTTATAACAGAGAGCACAGTGCTAGTCCTGGCATGCCAGAAGGGATCGTTGCTCAACAGGCAACAGGCACATTCCTGAAAAGTCAATGCCCATTTTTTGAAATGTCATTGGACATCCATACATTACTAACTTTTCCTGCCCACTCAGACTGAGAAAGCAGTGCATTCCTGAACTGTTTTATTTGACCAAGGAGGGCTTTATTCACCAACAGGATTCTCCGAGGAAAGCTTGAATGTTATCCTCCAGAGTAAATTTATCACTTCAGGTATTTATTTTTTTCTTTTCCCACTTAAAGTCTTGGAAGCCCAGCTGCCCCCAGCACCACTGTTCCCTGAAATTGGCAGTAGCTCTTGTGTTATGTGCGTTAGCTGACTGAGCATGCCACATTCCTGCAGTACTTGTGCACTGATCAGGATAGAAAGCCTACCACACAGTCATGCAGTATAGGGAAAACAGACCTCCTTTTTCCCTGATCCTTTTTCACCAGTAATCCCCAAGTCTTTCTCCACAGGGCACCTCTCAATGAACTCTTCTCCCAGTTCATATGCCTACCTGGGCTTGTTCTGACCTAAGTGCAACACCTTGCACTTGGCCTTGTTGAAGCCCATTAGGTTTAAGTGAGCCCATTTTTCAAGTCTTCCAGATCCCTCTGGATGGTATCCTTTCATTTTATTGTGTTAACTGCACTGCTCAGCTTGATGTCATAAGCAAACTTGCTAAGGGTACATTCAGTGACCCTGTCTGTGTCATTGATAAAGATGTTGAAGAGCACTGGAGACAGACCCCTGTGTGTGACTGCCCTCCACCTGGATGTAGAGCTGTTGATCACAACTCTCTGGCTGTGACCACCCAACCACCTCTTTATCCATCAAACAATCCAGCCTTCAAATCCGTAATTCTTGAATGTAGAGATAAAGATGTGGTGGATCTCCTCCATGATCTTCCCAGGCACAGATGTGAAGTTAGCTTTGGGGAAGGTTGTAGTAATGCAAGTAATCACCTGACAGCTAGAGGCTATGTCTCCCTGATACCAAAGGCCTGACTGTGAGGTTTCATCAGTTTGCCTGCACTGAGGTGCACTGAGGGCTCACACTGGTGGTATTAACAATATGCCCAAATTGAGTATGTAACTGCGTTATCTCCACTTTGCAGTATCTATTTGGTAGCTATTGAAGGTGAAAAAAGCAACAAGGCTGGCAACAGGCTGAGCTTGAAAACATTTCTTTTAGTTTACATGCCATGTAAGCAAGCTGTTCTTGCAGAGGCTAATCAGTGTTCTGTTACAGTTTGTTGTATTCACGTGTATGAAGTTCCACAGTTCCTGTTCACTTACTCCATGATCTAAACACAAATGTTTTGCTGTGTTTGCTACTCATTTTTTAATTGAGTTCAGGACAAATATCCACTGGTTGCAGCTGTGGCCCTCACAGACCAGTAAACTCAGAATATACTCAATGCTCAGGTTCAGTTTTCACTGTGTTAACCTTTCAATGATACTGTTCTTGTTTGCATTACCACAGCTGCAGGGCTCGTTCCAAAGGGATGCTTGAATTTTAGAATAGTTAATTTAAAGAATGACCTTATAAGAGGCATGGAATGAATGTGCTGTCCCAATTCGGTTTATTTCTACTAGTAGTTTTCTTGAAAATATTTTAATTCAGCCTCTAAGATAAATAGATATGGTTAGCAGCATGGTGTTTCAGTTGCTATTCAGTCAGCAGTGAAAGAACAGGATTTCCTACATTTCACAGAGTGGACAGATTATTTCAGGTTAAAAATGGAAAAAAATTTCCAATTGGAAAAATAGAATAGTCTTTGAGACCCTTCACATTTTGGAGGGATGTGGAGCAGTAGGGGGGAAGTAATTAATAACCAACATTTAGAGAAGTAGCCCAGACAGGTGAGCAGGACTTGAGCTCACAAACTGCTTGTAACATCCTCCAAGCACCACTATACAGAAGAATGTCCAGATTGGGTCAGATAAGTGAGACAGATTTTCTTGCCAGAAGACGACTTGTCCCCTGCTGTTTCTGCCTTGCACTGCTTGGGTAATGTCTTTAGGGGACTGTGCAACAATAATGGAAAACACAGTTTTTAACTTTTGCTCTCACTAGTCTGTTCCTGGAAGAGAAGGAGTACTCAAGACTTGGGGCAGCCTTCCATTCTTTCAGAGATCTGAGACCTCCCAAGTAGGAATTGGTTTAAAGTGAAATTTTAAAAAGGAAATGGGATGTGTGGGAATGATGAGAAGAAGCTAAAAGCTGAAATAGATAATTCAAGAGGACAAATGAAAAATCAAGAAAGAGATTTTATTAAATTAGAAAAATAAATAACAAATTGAATGTAAATAGGTTACAATCATATTACCACGCACATAAATTTCTGCAAAAATTTGATTCCGTGTTTTAGGCTTCTTTCCTAAAGCCCGTTCTTTCTGTAGCTGGTGCCATTCACAGTCTGTGGTGAGGATCTGAGCCACTGCAGCAATTTCAATTCCAAATCCAAACATAAGCAATAGCTTGTGAGCTTTCAATTCCTTTGAGCCTCACCCAACCCCAGTTTTGCTCTATCCCTTCAGGGGAAGCATTTTCTCTTTGAAGCTACAGTCTAACCCATTGCACTGTGGGATATAGGTTTATGTTCTCCTTTAGGCTTGCCCAACCTGGGACATTTTGTGCACTGCCCCTTCATATTATACTGACAGGGAAAGAGATTTTGATGGTTGACATGATGTTAGGAGTTTAGAAGGCTGGAAAAGATTCATTTATCCAAGTCTCACTGTCTAAATTAACATTTAAAATCAAGATCATTGTGAGTTTAATCAGTTCAGATGTTTGAAGGTGCAATATTCATGTTAATTTATCTTTCCTTTTTTTTTAATGTGTAATCTTGGAATTATCATGAGGAAGATGTTTACCAGAGGGTTATTATATGTACTGTTTTCTTGTTGTCACATGCCACAGGCAAGAACAACACTTTGAAGAGAATAGTTTCTTTCTGAGAACAAAGATAAACTGCTGTAAACTAATTGCTAAGTTGCAGCACACTAAGTAAAGTAATGGAAAAATACAGTATTTGTAAGTTGCATGAGAACATCCAGTCTGAATAGTGAGCCTGCTCTGAAAGCATTAATGGCCAATTACAGATACCTTTCATATATTTATACTTGTGAATCCCACTGTGTTTGATGTTGCATAAATGCAAAAGGCTTGGCTAATTCCCATTTGGCCTGGCTTCTAAATAAATAACAAAAATGGGTTAAAATGATTAATTCTTACCACTGTCGCAGAGAAACATTGGAGAGCTAAGTAGGTAAACCTGAACAGGTAGAACAAATGTAAAAGCAAATAAACTCAACACATGAAGAATCTTAACTCTGTCCTTCGTAGTTCTATATTGCTGGGGTTTGAAACAGATGTGAACCTCCAAGATTTTTTGTGACCACAATAGTTCAGTATTCATCAGGAAGTAATCCTTGTGAAAAGTCTATCTGGATGAGCAGTATGGTTTCTGAATAGGCCAGAAGTTGTAACTGAAGTTAAAGAGAGCTTAAGTCTCTCCTTTCTGTCCTATTTCTCTTCCAGTGGAATAAGAAGTCAGTAGTATTGTGTGTGGAAAGAAGTAAGGACTGTCAGAGCAGACAGCTAGAGCAGAACAGTTTTTCCTGGGAGGGACCTAGAAAGATCACTGAATCCAACTGTCAAAGTACTTTGGGGGTGGCCCAAAGTAGAAGTATATCATTAAAAGCATTATACAAATAAATGCCTCTTAATCACAGAGAGGCACAGGGCATCAACCACCCCTCTTGGAAACCTGTTTCAGTGTCTGACTATTCCCTTGGGAAGGAATTCTTTTCTAGCATCTACTCTGAACCTCCACTGACTCAGCTTTAAGCCATTGCTACATGTTACTGGATGCCAGATACCAGGGAGAAAAGATTAACATCTCTCCATTTATCTTCCTCAGGCAGTTGTAGAGAGCAATGAGTTTCCCTCTCAATCTCCTTTTCCTCGGGCTTAACAGACTCAGTGCCCTCAGCTACTTCTCGTAGTACATGCCCTCCAGCCCTTTTACCAGCTTTGTTGTTCTCCCCTGCACGCATTCAAGTGTCCTTACATCCTTTTCAAATTGTAGAACCCAGAACTATATATGAGATTCCAGGCGAGTCTGTACCAGTACTAAATACGGTGGAATGATCACCTCTTTTCCATTTTAAAATTCCCTTTTAAAATCAATTTATATTTTTATTGCTTTAATCTGCAATTTTTTTTTGAGATTTCAGAATAAATTTTACAGATTTGTAAGTTTCTGTTCTCAGTTTCTTTGGAGTTGTGAAATTAAATGTAATAGTCATCATCAGTGCTCAGTCTGAAGGGAGATGTGAGCAAGGTGTTTCTGTCCAGTATTTTGCATTTTTTCTTCTAATTACAATCTCTTACTGTAAAGTTTTTAATGCAGATCACACCTTGTCTCAATTAAGTGACAAAAATTAACTCAAGGATATTTAAATACACTGCAGTTCACAGAAGACAACATCTTTGGAAGTAGATAATGAATTTTGAGTAGTCCAGGGCATGATTTTTAGAAGGCAAGTGCTGAATTCCATACAAGGACACTCTACCTTTTCTTCAGCCTTCAGTTATCATCATTTTTTGGAACCTCATCCGCAAGTATTCATTAATCTTCTCCCAGGGATTTTCATCTCACTTCATTTAGATTGTTCTGCTTCATAAATCTGCGGACTAATTCGAAAGCAGTGAGAAATATTTTCAGATCAATTTCTTTTACTCAGATCACAACTCATTTTCAAGAGCTTAAGAAGATTGGTAAAAAGCAAAGCAACACACCTTTCTATCTGAACTGCAGTTTTTGAGAGACTACAATGGGCCCTGACACTCTTTAGGATGGAGCCTCTTACTGATTTTTTCAGTCCTTAACAGAGAATGTAGGGATTCTTTGAAATCAGATAATTTGTTTTTTGTGTCACTGACTCCCTGCAGAGGTGTGTACTGAGGGCAAGGGTTCATCCCATGATCTATTGATAGCTTCAGCATTGAACTGCTGCTCATCAAGTTCTACAAGGAATGGGCTTTATCCTCGTCCTGGCTCCACAGTTCTGTGAAGTGTTAAGCAAATTGTTCTTAATATTAATATCTACATATATTGCTTTTCATCTGAAGAAATCAAAGTGCTCAGAAATGAAGCTTTTCAACACTTGCTAACATATCTCCTGTAAGATGTGTCCAACTGTAATTAAGGTAACTTCATAAACTGAGATCCTTTCATTTTATACACACAGTTGTGGCACCCAGGTAGCTCCACTCTTCTTCTTTTTTGCAAAATACTTTGTTCAAATAATGGAAGATTTTGCCATATAATTCTCTCCTTCCTCCTCCACAGCATGCTAGTTTTATGTAGTGTGCTACTTTATGCCACTTCTAGAATAGGCAATAAACGAAAACTACCACCCTTGTTGCCTTTTCTTTGGATGTGGCAATATATTGCCCTCTGAGCTTACCCAACTACACAATTATCCCTAAATTAAAAAAAATGAGAGGGAGAGCAAAGAAAGGCAAGAATGCAGAGTGGGTGGGAATTGGCTGATAGGAAAGCAGCTGGCATATTAAAAACAGACGACTGAAGATGGAGCGACGTGCGGGTGCTGCCTTGCCAAATCCCTACAGGGGGGAAAATGCCAACTAGATTTCAATGAATAAGCAATTAACATTATATTAGATTACTGCAAATAAACACTGATTTGGTAAGAAGCCAGGCAAATCACATAATATGGAGAACAGGAGGATCCAGAGGGCGTAATTTACAAAAGCTCCAACAAAAGCCATTCTGTCTTTTCTGTCAGTTTCACAAAATCAGTATCAGGGTAAGCCAGTATCTCAATGCTCTTGATTTAAATCCATTGCCCAGATGCTCTGTAGAGGTTAAATTAGTGCAATTAGGCTGATTTCTACAGCTGATCTCTCTCTAGCGATTCAATTATGTTTTGTTGCTGTTGTTGTTGTTTGTTTGTTTGTCTGTTTGTTTTTTTAAATATCATTGCTAGTTAAACTTCTCATTACTTCTCAAAATATAGCAAGAATACAGAAAATCAAGGAAACTTTGAAGTGATGGAAAGGCATGTATGGGTAGGCAATCTGGAGAACAAGATCACAGGGACCAAAACAAAGCAAACTGATGCATAGTGCCAACCATTGTCCTCGCACCCTGGCCATGCTTCATTTGGGATGTGGGGCAGAGAATGCGTAATGAGATGGATTAGGAATTTGATGATGAAGTTTCAGGTTGGATTCATTACTTTTTCACCTCATATCCCTTTCAAACCTTTTTTTTCCACCAGTGTAGGCAGGAAATTTTGTTTGCAATTCCACCAGAAATTTTAAGTTGAAAGGTAGTCAAATGACTCCAGGAGCTGATCAGTGGATCAGCTACCTGTTTATTGTTGTCCTCATGCCTTGATCCAGCCCTTGATGAAGAAAATTATACAAGAGTAGTGCTAAAGCTGCCTAAGACAGCCCTTCCCTGGGGGAAAATAGGATATGTTAGATGATGCAGTGGATATACTTCCCTCCATTTTCTGTGACTAAGAATGTTGGCCAGGGAAGCAGTAAAAATGCGTAGGCCCATATGTTACCTTAGAATCCAGTAGTATCTTAGGAAATGTACTTTTCCTCCATAACTGGATCTTTCAGATGTTGTGATAAAGACTTCATCCGTGTAAGACAACTTATATATATATTGCATATAATTGAGTTTTGAAATAAATTTCAAGTATGTCCTTTGGTCTTATGTCCTTTCTTTCATGTTGAGAAGTCATAACACTGAAAATGTAGACTTCTTATGCTAGCAAACACATGTGTGTTCACCTCCAACAGGGGTTCTGTTGTGCAACACTTTTCACACAGGGAATGTCCCTGCCTGTAAGTGGGTGACACACACAATGGAAGCTGTACTGGAGATCTTAAGCTTACATTATTGCTGTAAGATATCTACTAATTTTATTTTGCTTCTCTTGAAACAATATCGACTACTACCTCACAGGAAATAACACTGCATGGATATACAGAACAGCATTGTTCCAGTTTACATTGGCCATCAAGTCACAAGTTAATTTTGCTTTGGCTTTAATTCATCTGTACCCACGTGTTCTCACGCATATTCTGGAACAGGCTGCCCAGGGAAGTTGTGGATGCCCCATCCTTGGAGCTGTTCAAGGCCAGGCTTGATGTTTCTGAGCAGTCTGATCTAGTAGGCAACCCTGCCCATGGAAAGGGGGTTGGAAGTAAATGATCTTTGAGGTCCCTTCCAACCCATGCCATTCTATTTTAGGCTGTTTGTATCAGAGCCAGTGTCAGGAAAAATGACCACTTTGTATTTGCTTTTCGTGGTGCTCCTTTCTGACTTTGGTGGAACTTTAGAAAGGGTGTGAAATATTAGGCACTATGATGTTTTTTGATGCTGCACATTCGTAGAAAATACAAAGAAACATGGAAGGATGAGGTTTTGCCAATTGGGATTGAGAAGAGTGGAGTCCAACTGAGCAGCTTAAAGGACATTTATCTTTAGTAGGGAGCAGAGATTTGAGTTTATTCCACCCATGGTAATATCAGAATCCAGTGTGCTGCAGGATCACGTCTCAAAATCTGTAGATACTATTCTCTCTAGTTGTTGACTTGCTACTGCTTTTTTTAAAGCCATGTGTCCAGGTAAGCTTCAAATCAGTGTGTGGCCATCACGGATCTGGGTGTGGAGGGATGCCAAATTTTCTTCTCCCCTAGCCCCAGCTGCAGATTCTGTGCTTCTATGCTATGTAGTGTACTTGTAGTAGCATAGCTCCCTACTCAGAAAACAGCCATGCCCCTTTCCCATTAGAAATGTACAGGTTTATGAAAAGAATGGACAAACATAGTCCCTAGTGTATATAAATATGAAACCTTACGTTAAACTTGGGCAGAAAATGAGAATTTAATTAAATCTTGTTCTCCCTAGATGAGAGAAAAGGAAGGGCAAGCCTTAATATTACTGACTTTTCTGTATCTTTATGCCTAGATGCATTATTGTTGATTTCATGCCATTAGCTCTATGCGGCCTTAGTTATAAGTATCTGTATGCATTCACCTTTCAGAGCTTCTAGTATGCATATTTACCTGAAATGAAGGAGTAATGGAAGAAAATCTCAAAACAAAGAACTCACAATTAGTTAGGAATGCAGATCTAAGTGGCTCTGGCTATAGATAGGGAATTTATAGATCATGTAAATTATCCTTATTTATTTACAGGAGTGCCACTACGTGAAAGCCATCTACACAAAATATATATGTACAGAGAGAGAGAGGCTTTATATTTTTTTCTTGTATTTATCCTGAGGTTGCAGTGAAACACTTTGTGCAGCTTTGCTACTAGTTCAACCAGTTTGCAGCAATTTAATTCTGACCCAGAAACAGCACCATCTAGTGATCTGTAATGTTCTGTACCTATGGGAAATCAATTACTAGTTGATGCTGAAAATTGTGTTGCAATTATATGTTATGGCAAATTAGTTAATCTACAGGCAATTTGAGTTTACACTGTAAAATTAAGGCATCTCTCCTGAGGTACTAATAAGCATTAACTGTGAAGTGAAATAAATGATTATAAAAACAGGCAGATCCTCTGTTGCAGCAAGCACAGCATCATCTTCAGAGTGACTTGAGTCAGAATGTAAGCAGTAATTTCTCATAAGCAAAGGTGATGAACATAGACCTCATAGGAGTGGGGTACTAGATTATGCATTAGACTCCTAAACATTGTACTATATTACACTTACTGTTTGGTGTGTTAAACAGTGAGTTAATTATTTTTCCCACAGAGATGGGAAAATTCTTATTCAAAAGTAAGGTAGTTTTGAAATATGGAAGTGAGTTGGAAGCTTAATTGGAAATATCTTTTGATGAGATTTAAGTTCATATGTCCTTGTAGGACTTTAAATTTAGCCATTAAGAGTCAAATCACCTGATTTCATTTTAACTTTTCTGGGGCTATTGCTTTTTCTGATTTATTCTTACAGTAGTGTTTTTCCATTTTCTTTAAATATGATTGGAAGAGACAGTCCAAGGGACAGCAGACCATCCAGATTGCCACCTCCATTGCTTAAATGAATGTTTATCCCTACAGTCCTGAAAGGAGGCTTTAGATTCAGTGAAAAATATGTTTTGGCAAAGACAAATATGATTGTGTCATGGTTTTATCCTTTTTAGCAACTGCCAGCTAGGAATCTGTTCTTCATTTTAGGAGCGTTGTATTAAGGATTAAAGGCCATTATGTTTTTTGGAACTTATTGGTTTGTTATTAAGTTCATCACTTTCTGTTGTGGAGTTGTGTATATATATAACCAAGTGAGGGCACTGATGGAGACACCTGCCTGGTACCTATATGCAATGTTCTACAATTTGAATATTGACAATTACATCCCAGATGGAATAGATAATTTTACAAACAACACAAAGTCTTCTCCAAAACCAGAGAATGTTGACTGGCAAGGAATATGGAGAGATTTAGGAAAAAATCTTAGAGTTGTGATGAACCCGTAGTAGTATCAGAAACACCTGATGGTGATCAGGATGATCAGAGGAGTCTACTGAAGGAGCAGATCAAACTAATTAAAGGTGATAAACCCTCCTCCTCACCTGTATCATCAAAAATCTCAGCTATTAAAAGCAAACGCTTTCCTGCTCAAGCAAATAACAATAGTAAGACTACATTGTGTATTGTCTTGTGGCACTACCTACGTGACCACGGAGAAGACACGAAGAAGTGGCATAACAAACCCACTCCTGTACTACGAGCACGGGTGAGAGAACTACAAAACAGATCAATCACCAGTGCAATTGGTCCAGTTACTACAGGTAATGAATAGAGTGGCCCCGCCCTCAGTCAGGTTTTGGGAGGAAGTGACAGTAGAGTTTATTGGACTGTGTGGACTCGAAGGCCTGGCACATCAGAACCACAGAAACATAAGGCACTGGTGGACAACAGTGCACAGTACACTCTAAATGCCCTCGAGTCATGAAGGGACAGAATCAATCCATATTTCTAGAGTGACTGGGGGTTCTCAAGAATTGACTGTGTTGGAGGCTAAAATAAGCCTCACTGGTAAAGACTGGCTAAAACATCCTAATGTGACTGGCTGAGGGGCTCAATGCATACTTGGTATCAATTACCTCAGAAGGGGGCATTTCCAAGGATCCCAAAGGCTATCAATGGGCCTTTGGAATAGCTGCTGTAGACACAGACATTAAGCAGCTGTCTGTTTTGCCTGGCCTGTCAGAAGATGCGTCTGTTGTGGGGTTGCTACGAGTAACAGAGCAACAGATACCAATTGCCACAGAAATGGTGTACAGACAGAAGTACTGCACCAACAGGGATTCCTTGCTCCCCATTCATAAGTTCGTCAACTAGAGAGTCAGGGAATGATCAGCAAAACTCACTCACCTTTTAACAGCCCCATATGGCCAGTGAGTAAAGCCATGGTCAGTGATCATGGACTGGCTTGAAGGCAAAAAGTTTGGAACATCACCAGGAGAAGAGGTATCATGTACTAAAGAGGCCCCACCATTACCAGAAAATGAAATCTGCCCTGTTCACAGATGGATCGTATCGTATTGTAGGGAAGCATCACCAATGGAATGCTGCTGTGTGGAGCGCTATACGACAAGCTGCAGAGGCCACTGAAGGAAAAGGAGAATCAAGCCAATTTGCAGAGGTAAAGGCTGTCCAACTGGCCTTAGATGTTGCTGAGCAGGAGAGGTGGCCAATGCTTTATCTTTATACTGACTCATAGATTATGGCAAATGCCTTATGGGAGTGGTTACAGCAGTGGGAACAAAACAACTGGCAATGACGGGGTAAGGCTCTTTGGGCTGCTGAACTGTGGAAAGACATTGCTGCCCGAATAAAGAATATGGTTGTAAAGGTGCGTCACGTAGATGCTTATGTGCCAAAGAGTCGGGCTACTGAAGAACAACAAAACAATCATCAGGTAGATTGAACTGCCAAAATTGAGGTGGCTCAAATAGACTTGGACTGGCAACACAAGAGTGAACTATTTCTAGCTTGGTGGACCCATGAGACCTCGGACCATCAAGGAAGGGATGCAACATATAAGTGGGCTAGAGACCAAGGGGTGGACTTAACTATGGAAGCTATTGCACAGGTTATTCATGACCGTGACACATGTGCCATAATTAAACAAGCCAAGAGGATGAAACCTCTCTGGGGGGAAGGGCGATGGCAGAAGTATAAATATGGAGAGGCTTGGCAGGTTGATTATATCACCTTGCCACAATCTCGCAATGGTAGGCATTATGTGCTTACCATAGTGGAGGCAACCACTGGGTGGCTTGAAACATATGCAGTACCCCATGGTACTGTCCGAAACACCTTACTGGGTCTCGAGAAACAAGTTCTGTGGTAGCATGGCACTCCAGAAAGAATTGAATCAGGTAATGGGACTCAATTCAAAAATTCTCTCATTAATACTTGGGCCAAAGATCATGGCATCCCCTATCATGCACCAGCTTCTGGTAAGATCAAACAATACAATGGGTTGTTAAACACCATGCTGAAAGCAATGGGTGGTGGAACATTTAAGCACTGGAAGAAGCATTGGGCAGAAGCTACCTGATTGGCCAACACTAGAGGATCTATCAATTGTGATGGTCCTACCCAATCCATCTCCCTACATACTGTAGAGGGAGATAAGGTTCCCATAGTACATGTAAAGAACATGTTGGGAAAAGCAGTTTGGGTTCTTGCAGCCTCTGGAAAGGGCAAACCTCTCAGTGGAACTGTTTTTGCCCAGGGACCTGGGTCTACTTGATGGGTGATGCAGAAAGATGGGGATGTTCAATGTGTACCACAAAGGAATTTGATGTTAGGGGAGTGCAGTCAGTAATTGCATGTATATATATGTATATAGATGTGTGTGTGTAATGCATTTGTGTTATTGCTTGTTTTATGTATATATATATATATATATATAAAGCATGATGTAGTGATGTAGAATAAGGGGTGGAATGTCATGGTTTTATGATTTTGTTATCAGTATTCCACATCATAACGTCATGGAAAGTACGGGGAATTAAACAGTTAATACTCCAGTTCTGTGGACTGACAACTTTCTAGATACATGGTTCTCAGAAGAGAAGAACTACACACTCCAGAGGACTTCAGGTTCAGAGAGCAAGATACCTCAGAGGGGAAGACACATGATGCTCTCTCACTGCCTGGCAGTGTATGGGTGTGCTCCTCAGCCTGCGCCTTCAGTTCAGAGTAAGGCTTTCAGTTTCAGACACTCTCTCTCTCATTTTATTTGATTTATTAGCCTCAATTCCAATTATATTGTATCATATTGTGCTATCTTGCATTCCAATATCATATTTAGTAAAATTAATTTTCCTCCTTAGATCGTTGCTGTTGTTCTGTCTTTGGGCCCAGCTTCCATCTCCCTACCATCCCCTTTTTCCCTTTCCTTTTTTTGGGGGGGCCAGTGGGCCTGCAGGCCTGCTCCCCCCTGCCACAGACACAGATTGATCTAGATATCCCCATGGCAGTTTGACAAGTCTCTGAAAGGCAACGGTTCTACTGTGTCTTAACAATTAATCCAAAGAAAGAACAGAAACTATGTGCTATATCTCATGGACCTTTTCTGGAAAAAAAGAAAAAAAAAAAAGCCCTAAGATATCAAACCAGTGTTTTTTTGTGCTTCTTTCTTTTAATTTTCTTGCTGTTCTAACTGGGAAAACTTTAGAAGTCATTGATTTCTGTTTTCACAGTCAGTTTTCTTCTTGGCTCCTTTTCCCAATCAACTGGTATGTATTAGCTGAAATCCAGATATTTCACAAGAGCTCAGCTTTGACCATACTTGTTTTTCCCAAGGAGGAATTTTAAATTCAATGAAAATGATCACTTTGTTTCAAACTGTGTTGGTTTTTGGGGGGGCAAAAGAAAAAAAATTGATTTGTTTTTCTTTGTTTTGATCAACTCTACTTCTTATCCCTGCAATTCAATAGCAGCATGTTATTGTAGAATTCATTGTGTAAGTAGGGAAAGGGCTTTGTGATATTCAATTTCTGTGGCACTGCTGTGCTGGGGAGACTTTGTAAAATTATGCAGTCTTATTGAGCCAGTATTTCTGCATCTGTTCAATGGAGATGTTATCCACCTCATATTATGTTTCATCAATTAACATGTATACTACAACTGAAGTGTGGAAAGTACTGTACAAGCACAAGTCACCAAATGTGGTACTAACCCTATAATTTCACTGCTTTGCTATATGAAGAACTCAGCTCTTGCATCACAATCTCCTGTTACAAAGGTTAAGATGTGGGTTCTCGGAAATTCCTTGGGCAGCTCCAGGTCAAAAGACAGTCTCTGGTATTGGCTGCAGCTTGAATTTGGAAGTCTGCTCTATAAACACACACTAAACTTGGAAGTCTCTGAACCCCAAGGGTGACTGCACTGTTGTGGAGGGAGGACAGGACAGTGCTGAGGGGCTTGCACGCAATACTGGGTGCTCAGCACCTATGTGCCTGTTCTCCCTGTTGTGCAGTGAAGCCACAGTGAGGCAGGAAGGGGCCCTCTCCCAGAACTTGGCACCAACTACAGTGCATGTTCTTGACACTGTGCTGTAGTCATGGCAGGGAAAAAGTCAGGTAAGGACAAGCTACTCCAAGTCTCCCACCCCTCAGGCAGCCAAAGGGCCCATTGTCAGAGCACAGAAACTCACTCCCAGTGCTTCTGGGTCTTTCCAGCTTCTGCTTGGAGGAGCCCTCTGCCCCAGCTGAGCCACTGAAGTGGGAGACAGCTATCTCATGCTCCTGCAGCATATGGCCTTGGGCAGTGCAACTGGATAGCTCAGAGAGTCCTAAGGGTTCCCATTCCAAGGCATGGAAGTGTAGTCTAGACTTGAGTGTTTGTCCAAGAAACTATAGAATTGTAGCATGTATTCCCAAAGCCCTAGTTTCACAAAATTTTGGGCGACTTTAATCAACCTGCTTTTTATTGTCGATCTTAATTCCTCTGGTGATGTCCTTTCTGTTTGAATACAGGAGAAGAATTTTGGCTCTTGTGATTTCAACTGAACAAGTAAACAGAGTGTTGAAGATAATTAACTTAAACATGAACATGTCTTCCTGTTTGAAGAAAGAGTGAAAGTAAAGAAAACAATGATCTCAACATATCAATCTAAAAATTATTTTATGGAAAGTATACATTTATAATTAGATGATTTTTTGTTTCATACTCTCTTTACTGGCCTTATAATTTACATTTTGATTTCATTAAAAATAGATGTAGCTGTCAAAGCACAAGAGCACGCCCTGCACATTCCATACCTGCAGTGAACACACACCCATGAGGGATCATGGTTTTCTCATTCTAACCTAAACTTTTGTACCAAAATGTGTTCTCACACACTACCGGTACAAAATAAGAAGGAGCAGTAATCCTCCTCTTGCCATCTTGGAGGAAACAGGTATGATGACGATTGTGACTGCAGGAAATTGCAAAAGCAAAGACCGATACAGTAAGCAAAGCACCAAGTTCCATAGCCTGTTATTCATTTCCAAAAGACTGGGTGAATGTCTGGGGTAGCCAATAAATAATTCACATTACATTTTGGGTAGCAAACATATTTCAATACTGATAGCAAGCCCAATGAAGATTTCCACTGTCAGTTTACTCTCATCAGTCTCAAGCATGTGCTGAAAGCCCAGGAGAAACAACACTGCCAAAACCTTAGTTTCTTTGTGTTGCTTGACTGGGGATTCAGGCTTTGCTTCATTATTATTTACTGAAAAATAATCAATTCACCACAACATTATTGGTGTTTTCTTATAGCTTTGCCATCATCAGGATGCACATATACTAGCAGCAGTAAACATTGTTTTCCTCTGCTACATAAATTCTTGCTCTTTTGAAACTCATTCCTTTATTGACTGTGCATTCACTTATCCTTGTCTTCACTACTGGCCATTTCTGTCTCTTTCTCAAGAAATAAACATTCTTTCATAGATAATTTTCACCAAAAAAAAGCTCTGTGGTGGTTCCAAGCGTTTAAGCATGTGCTTAATTTTAGCATGTACTGGTGCTGTTCTTACTGAAGTCTAGACCAGATTTAGAAAGCAAAATTGCAAAGACTGAGTATGATTTCCTCCAGAATAAAATGGTGAGGTATAAAAAGAGCTAGAGAATGTTTTTTGTTAACGCATTCTTTTCTCTCATACACAGACAATGAGAGGTCAGAATGAGTTGCATTTTTATGTGTTTCAGTAATAAAACTTAAAACTCAGAGTGTTTTTAATACTGATAATTAAAATGACAGGTGCTTGTTTTCTTGTGCAGGTATTCTCTGCTGGAAAAGGGATGCAGAAATACAATGAACAGGAAAGCACTGGGAAATGTCAGCTAATAGAAGAAGATTTGTTCTCGCTAGGCAGGTTTTGTCTCCTCTCTGTCTCAATATTTAAGCTGGAGAAATGGCACTTCCCTGCCTTGAGAAAACCAAACCAAACAAAGAAACAAACAAATAAATAAATAAAAACCAAAAAGCATGAAAGACTGATTGATTTTCAGAGGCTGCAACAAATGTCCTTAAGAGCAATACAATTCACATAAGCTCAGTCAAACCAAGCAAGGAATCTTCCCCTGTCCAGCATTGCTTGGGCAAGCAGTGAAGTGGTATTGATTTTTGATTTCTTGCTATTTTTATTACTATTTTTCATTTCAGTCCCTGAAGATCCATCCCACCTATCTGTCCAATAATTCTGTGTCCCTGAGGAATATTCTAAACCTGTTTCTTTTTTAATCATGCATCTAAACAACTCTGACAGAAGTCAAGACTGAAGTTTGACTAAGTTTTTAGGTGAGAATTTAAATTTGTGCTAAAGAAAATTATTATTGATTGTAACGTGTTTCTGTCCTTTTGGTTGTTTTCTTTGTTTAATTTATTCTTTTTTTCCCATGTTTTTTCTTTATTCATGTGGCACGTCCCTACTGAATGTAAGAATTAACCTTCAACATCTCTGATGTGGTGAGCAACCAGTCTATAATGTTCCTCCAGACATTCTGCTTTTTTTCAGTCCTTCCCTTTAAATATAGCATGTGGTAAAGGAGCCTCACTATGGCTTGGAAAAGGACAAGAGCAGAAGTCCAGCAGTTAAAAATAAATTCAAAAAAGAAAGCTGTGCCTTTGACTCCAAGTGTCCAAGGCAGATTCTATGAGATAAAAATACTTCTGATACTAAGCCAAATAATACAAAAGGATTACCTAAGAATATGTTACGATTTTTAAATTGCTCTGCATGTGTTACTTCCTGGAGACACTGTAAGGAGAAAAGTGAGTTAGCAGATTTTTCTAAAATTCCAGCAGTGTCAAATAAAAGAGGCTTTGCATTATCCACAAATGCAGGCTGTGCCAGGGTTTGAACTGTTCTTTTAAATGTTTGCAAAGTTAACAAATGGCTTGGAAACATGGAAAGATGTAGCGAGCCAGTATTTTAGCTGGGGTAAATCACTTATGTCTTAAATTTCTGTGGGCGGTTTCCTAGAAATCCAACTGCAAATACATAGGGGATGTAATCTGTTCAAAACTTTCATTTTTTTCAATTAAGAGTACACTATGAAGTATACATGAGAACTTTTCAATTTGTTTCTAAAACTGACCATCTAGAGACGTGTATGAGTGAGGACTTTTTACTTTTGCAATCAAAAATTATAAGTCTTCTATCATCACTGATACGTTGTATAATGTCTTTAGGATTGCTTTGCTTTGTAGTATTTATTGTGTAGAAAACTGTAATCACTGTGTAACTTTTGAAATGGACATAATGTCTGGACATTAGTACCATTTGGCTGAACACTAGAGCCACATCTAGCTAAAAAGTGTCATCACTGTATGCTGCAGCAGGGTGATGTTAGTCCCCAGTTTGCAACTTAGCTCCTCAGCGCTGCTTTCATGGAAGAGCAGCATGGCTATCTTGCTTGGGGTTGTAAAGCTAAAGTGATTCCCGCTGGAAAGGATATTACTGTTCTATGGTCCACTGGGAGCCATAGATATACCTTGGGATATTCTCTCTCTCTCTTTCTCTATGTTTTTTTGTTTGTTTTTTTTTTTTTTTTGGTTGGTTGGTTTTTGGTTTTTTGTTTGTTTGTTTGTTTGTTTAATTTGTTATGGAAGGTTAAATGCAGAGGGGAAAACACAAGAGCATATTTGAAAAATTGTGGCTGTCAGGCAAATTCACCAGGGACAAGAAAAAAGGAAATGCCTCTCTCATTTACAAGAGAAGAGGGAGGACCCAGGGAACTACAGGATGGTAAGCCTCAACTCTGCCTGGGAAGTTCATGGAGAAGATCCTCCTAGAAGACATGTGAAGGCTCATGAGGGATGAGCAGGTTATTCGAGACAACCAGAATGGCTTTACCAAGGGAATGTCATATCTGACCAATCTGGTGGCCTTCTGTGATGGAGTGACAACATCAATGGACAAAGGGAAGGCAACCAGTGTCATCTACCTGGACTTGTACAAGGCCTTTGACAAGATTCCCCACCACATCCTTATGCCTACACTGGAAAGACATGGATTTGAGGGGTGGACCATTCGGTGGATAAAGAATTGGTTGGAAGGTTGTAGACAGAGAGGTGTGGTTAATGATTCTATATCCAGGTGGAGGCCTGTGATGAGCGATGCCCCCAAGGGTCTGTCTTGGGACCAGTGCTCTTCAACATCTTCATCAATGACATCAATGACAGGCTTGAGTGCACCCTCAGCAAGTTTGCCGATAACACCAAGCTGAGTGGTGTGGCTGAGACATTAGAAGGGAGAGATGCCATTCCAAGGGACCTCGACAAACTCGAAAGGTGGGCACATGTGAACCTAATAAAGTACAACATAGCAAAGTGCATGGTTTTGCACTTGGATTGGAGGAATCCCAGATACGTGTACAGACTGAGAGAAGAACTCCTTGAGAGCAGCCCTGCAGAGAAGGACCTGGGGATCATGGTATATGAAAAACTGAACATGAACCAACAATGTGTTCTTGCAGCATGAAAGGCCAATGATATCCTGGGCTCCATCAGAAGAGGGGTGGCCAGCAGGGACAGGGAGGTGATTGTCCCTTTCTACTCTGTCCTTGTGAGGCCCCACCTGGAGTACTGCATACAGGTCTGGGGCCCCCGGTAAAAAAAAAAGATGTGGAGCTGTTGGAGAAGGTCCAGAGAAGGGCCATGAAGATGATCAGAGGGTTGGAGCACCTCCCTTATGAAGGCACACTGAGGGAGCTGGGCTTGCTTGGCCTGGAGCAGAGAAGGCTGTGAGGAAGACCTCATTGCAGCCTTTCAGTATTTATAAGGGGATTATAAACAGGAAGGGGATTAGCTTTTTACAAGGGTAGACAGTGATAGGACAAGGGGGAATGGTTTTAAGCTCAAGAAGGGAAGGTTTAGATTGAATGTCAGGGGAAAGATCTTTACAGAGAGAGTGGTGAAGTCCTGGAACAGACTGCTCAGAGGGGCTGTGGACGCTCCGTTCCTGGAGGTGTTCAAGGCCAGGTTGGATGGGGCACTGGGCAGACTGATCTAGTACCAGATCTGGAGGTTGATGGCCCTGCCTGTGGCAGGAGGGTTGGAATTTGATGATCCTTAGGGTCCCTTCCAACCCAAGCCATTCTGTGATTCTATGATTCTATGAGCAGTTTTTTCATTATGATGACTTTGATTACTTAATTTTTTAAGTGGAGATGTGAAGAAGGTTTGAATTTTCTAATATTGTGGTTGAAAACCAATTGCCAATCTTTGTCATGATTTTATGATTTTTGGTTATCGGTATTCTACATCATAACGTGTATCATATCATGTAGTGCACTGGAAGTTAAAGAGTTAATACTCCAGTTTCATGGATCATGGATGGTTCCAGGTACCTGGTACACAGAAAAGAACTACATACTACATACCCCAGAGGACCTTTGCATTGTTCTGTTTCCATTTTCCCTTCAGAGGAAAAGATAAAACTGCGCATATCATGAGACGCCCTCTCTTTTCTCTTCTGTTTGGCCCAGCTAGACATCTCGCCTCAGCATTAGAGTAAGGCCTTTGGTTTTTGGACACACACTCTTATTTTATTTTGATTTATTATCTTCAATTCCTATTGTATTATATTGTATTATAGTGTGTTATCTTGCATTCTGATATCTTATTTAGTAAACTAGTTTGTTTCTTCTCAGATTGTTGCTGCTGTTTTGTTTTTAGGCCCATCTCCCTACCCTTTCCTCTTCTTTCCCTTTTCCCTTTCCCAGGGCATGGGTCCATGGGTCCCCCCACCCTGCTAGTCACAGAACCAGGCCACACCAGCCCGAAAACCTTTGTCAGGCTTCCTGCATTTTAATCTTCATTGGTACGTAAAAGTCTTCTGTGAGATTACTGGCCTCATTACCTCTGAGTAAGGAGTGAAAATAACTGAAGTCCTCGGGAAAGCCTCTGTGAAACACACTTGTAGCAAATGGTTCAGTTTGATTAGTTTGGTTTGTGATGGAAACTTCTCTTGCTGCAACATTTTTTAATGAAAAATGTGTGTGCTGGACTGACAGCTTATGGCAAAGTCGGATAAATTTTGTAGGTGCAGCCAAGATGGAAAAAAAGGGACTTCTTGCAAGCATCTTGTCACTCCACTCAGTTTTCATTAACTTGTGCAGCTGGGTTTGTAGACATATGAACTGAACAATTAATAAATTCACTGAATCTTATAGCCTATATATAAACAGCGACAACCCTGTTCATAGGGTATTTGAGGTTCCTACTCTGCCTCTCTTCCTTGTGAACGATTCTGAGAAAAATCTGCGGAAGTCTTTCCCCTCATCAGCATCTAAAATGGGTGTTAAGTAGCATGCAACATCATATATTTGGCATGTCCCTTATTTGGTATTGAGTATAATCATGACTCTACAATCTGGCTGTACAACAGCAAGTGTACAGCCTAGCGTTAGCCTTACAATTTATTGCCTAGAACAAAATTCTGAGTCATGAGTATCAAGAATGTAATGTTTTAGAAGCTGTGGGATAGCAGCAGAAAACAGAACGCTGGGTTGATCATTAACACAGATTTTTAAAAGAATTGTGCATTCACTGTATATTATATGGGTTATACTGCAAGGTACACTGCCTTGACTGAGTCATAGCTCTTGGGAATTTACATTAAACATTAAAAATTGATGCATACACACATAAATATTCTGTAATGTGTAGCTGAATTATTAGGAGGGAATAAAAAGAGAAATCGATGGAATCAAATACATTAAGAAAAGCTGAAAATTGCAGTGTGTCCTGGAAATGGAGGACTACACTTAAAAATACTCCCTATCCTTTCACATTTACAGAGCTCCCAGTTTCACTGAAATTACTTACAAAAGTACTTATACGCCTGTTTAGCTCCACCACAGGCAGGCCTGGAAAAGCTCTAAAAGGTGTCATGACCACAGTCAAAGTATAAAAAATAGTTCTGGATGTGATTGGTGTTTTGCTTTTCTCCTTTAAATAGCAGTAGAATTGAATGACCATAATTGCAAGTATTTGGATATGGGTATAGCAACCACTCAGTGTATTTGGGAAACATCAATTCATTTGCTTCATGGTCCCTCCTCTCTTGAAGAGGGCTCCACCACATGCCTATGTCCCTTGGCTGAGGGAGACAGTGCACTCCCAACTGAAAAGAGAGAGCGCATCATTTCTCTTCCAAAACTGCCGTGCAACATCCGCAGTCTTTCCAATCAGCTGTTTAGTCCATGTAATGCATCTTAGTTTTCCTAGGCGAAGAAAAGGGGGATGCAATTGCTAACACATTGAATTCTTCCTGAACTTCACTGCAGCTTGGATTTTCACTCTGATTCTACCTAAATACTTCAGTACTGCTTTATTGACACCTGGACAGATAACATCAGCTGAAATGCATTGACTCACAGAGTAAGAAGCAGGAGGCTTCATGACCGAGGAGGTAACTGAATCTCTTGGGACTTTTGAGAGGCTGGTTCTGGTTCTACCAGTTTTGAACATTAAGAACAAATATGGATTGCTCCAAAAACAATGCCTCCTATTTATTTATATTTAAATTGCAGGAGCTACAATGAGCACAATAACTCTGTTTGTTAGAGCAAATTCTCAGAACACTGTTCTTCAATATAATCACTACCATTAGCTATGCACTGCTGAATCGCACCACCTACTATCTCAGTGTGCTCACATCCAATATTTGATCTCCATGAACATTCAGCAAGTGTCAATGAATGTCAGTGGATGCCATTTTTTCAACATGGTGTGCTAATTGTAGCATCACTGCTATTTATACCCTCCACTGATACATCAGTGGTGCAGAATTGCAGCACTTCAGGTCTTTATCCGGAGGGAAAATGAGTACATCTCCAGAACTGAATGAGTATTTTGAGGAAGACAGGCACAAAATTTGTAACATCACACAAAAGTAATGTGTTTTAAAGAGATTTTGTCCACTACCAAATTAAATGAAAATGAGGCTAGGATTTTAGGCATTTACCATCATAGAGGTGCATGACAGTGTTGTACTGATGCCCTGCTGTGATATTAAAACCACTAAGGCATGTGAAGATGCAGCTGATAACTCTGGTAGTGTTTTGTGGTAGGTTTTCTATAGCATGCCCATACATTAAAAGAAGTAAAATGGATGATTAAGGATTTTCATCACCCTTCTCAGCCTGGATATAACTTAGCCACAATTTCCGGACATTCCCACATGCTGCATATGTTAATGAAAGTGATGGCCAAAGGGTGAGGCAGTGCTGTGGTACATAAAGGGAATCTCTTTATTATGATTTGCCCAGCATCCATGGAAGTTAGTAGTAATATATAATTATTTAATAAGTACTTCACAAATCTCACTTATCTTGACAAGCCCAGCAAGTTACACTCCATTTTTATCTGCTTATGAGTAGACTCTCCTGTTATTCAAAGATACATCATTAGTTTCTAGACCATGTGTTTTCATACCATGCAGCTCTGGGGAGGAAGTGCGGTGTAATAGCATCAGTGCCAGGAGCAGGCCCTGCTTTGTCTTCTTGGAGAAGGCAAACTGTAGACTCAAGCTTTTGCAGGTCACTCCACCTCATTCCCGGGCCACTGATGATGAACCAGTACTTTCTTCCCAGGAAGGCATACCAGCTGCAGTTGAAAATACCGTGTGAGGGAGAACTCAGTGGATGCTGCTGTCATGAACTCCTGTGTCTGAGTTTCCTCATTTGTAATGTTGCATGTTGAACTGCTGCAGGCTGAACTATTTCAATTGCTGGTTCCACGTACCCAGCAGCATGCACTAAACTTGCTTTGTAGTTTTAGGGGCTTCTCTGTGTCATGCTGAAACCACAGTGTCAACTTCTTTAGTGGCCTAGTGTATTGTTATTCCATCTTCCAGTGTTACTATGTGTCTAACATCTAATTTCTATTGTCATTCCCAGGCAGATGTGTGCATATATGAGAGCCTCTAGAGAAAAAGTGTGAAGTTGTACAAAATGCTGAAATCATACCTTCTCTGCTTTCTTTCAGATATCACCTATAAAACTGACCCACCTTTCTCTAAACCCGTTTGGAAAACAAACGTTGGTAAGAAACCTAATACTACACTTTGGTGTTACAAACAACTTTGCATTCCCTCTCCTGTTCTCTTGGGTCTCTTCTTGGCTTAAGCTGCTTTTTACTGTCACTGCTCGAGCTGCTGAGGACCTGAGTCTGTTCTACTCATGCATAACAGTGCCACTTCTAGCTGTGTTCAAGGCCAGAATTTCTGCTTTGAATGGTATAAAATGAGAGGCCTTTCTGAGGTCACTGACAATTGAGACACTCATGTTTGTAAAAACTTCAAGAATATGTCATGAAGAGAAGTGGAAACAGATTTCTTTACTGCTAACAGTTTTATCTGGGAAAATTCTAGTTCATACGTGGTGGGAAAGGAGCATGTTGAAATTTCAGAAACAATCAGAAATTTTTAGACTCAATGGGACTCAAACCAATGTTTCAAACTTATAGGAACATTCAGATACCTACTGGCATTTCAAGTATATATATTTTTTCCCATAAAAATATCAACACTGAGAGTTTTGATGTTTTCTAATAACATGTTAAACATTCAGGAAAGTCAAAGTGTAATCATGAATCATGAAGTGCTGGCAGCTCCAGCGTTTCTGTTAATGAGCTATTTTAACCAATTTTGTAGTTTGCCCGCGCTTCCTGTCCTTCAGATACAGAATAGCATGTCCTCTGCTCTGTACCTTCTGGTTGCTTTGAATTAAGCCCTCAAGAGAGCACACATTCTGCAGGCTGTATTTTTCCTCTTCACACAGTTAACACCACAGAACACAGTATTCACAGGCTTGGGGTCTTCTGCTTGTTATTAATTACCATTATGATTTAGAGTGATAACAGCCTTGTACAAGAGTATGCATTTCTCCCACCTCAAGCTTTGAGATTAGAATTATCCCCTGTATGTTCACCAATATAAATGTTTTAAGAAACATCTGTGAAAATAAAAAAAAGGAATAATCAAATCAGCTCAGACAACAAACCCTGTAACTTCAGAGTCTGGAGGTGTTCAGTATTGCCTGGTCCTTCTTCTTGAATGCTGGCTGAGTAAAACTGTTGCTTATCTTGATGTAGAATATAAGAAGTGGATAATTCTGGAAAGGATAAATCAACAACTCTTTGTTTCATTGTCGTTTTATTGGCCTTCACTGACTTCAGTGGGAACTTTGACTCAAAGGCTTGAACATCTGTTACAGCACACAAATAACTGCTAATGGTATGAATTTTGAGTAATGTGGAACGGTTTTATTTTCTACTTCAAGATGGTGTGAGACCACAGCCACAACCCCAAGTCTTGAAGTCCGATGCCCTCTACTGGCCGTAAAGTGATCTTCCTAGTGTTAAAAATGCATTCTGTATTCTGAAGACCTTCTTCTAATAAAATATCACCTTTATCAGCAATATTATTAATTATCATCTGATAAAGCAGATAAATTGTTCTGAGTATCTTAAACTACTCCTATGAGGTGGCTGTTTTGTTTTTTGTTTGTTTGTTTGTTGTTGTTGTTTTTTCCCCAAGCGATTTTTAGGAAAGGAAGGCAGAAAATTACTAAATCATTTAAAAAAAGCCAAAATTGTACTTTGGCGGAAAAATAATCATTTTTGTGACAGTGAAGCCTAGTACTAAAACCAGGCCAAATTATGAAGAAGTTATGCAATGTCTTTGAAAACCTGAAAACCTACAACTGTGGCAGAAAAAAAGAAGAGAAAATACTGGACATGCCCAGAGTCACAACGGAGCAAAAATCTATGGTACAGTCAAGACAGCAGCCTAAATTTTATGAGTTTTCATGGGAAGGAGCCTGATTCACTTAGGGAGGAAAAGGGAGAATATAAGCATGTTTTTTTTTATGTGAGCCATGATTGCTTGAGGGCATTCCCCTTCCTGGAGCTCTTAAATGACTTTGCCTTCCAAATTACGGCTGCAATTCACTCTTTTCTGCAAGGTACTCCTGGCACTTGGATGCATTAACTATCTGAAGGGTAGGTTTGTCACTACAGAGCTTATTAGTGAAAGCAAGGAGACGAGTTCTTTCACTGATGTATCTGGTGCACGCTCTGCTTGTGTGAGCATTTAGGAATTATAAGAAATTATGAAATGTCATGGAACTAATGTCAGTGAACTCGAATAAGCCTAAAGCTTGTTTTTCATAGGTTACCATGACGTTTTTGATTAACTGACTTCTGTATTTTTTTCTGTACATCAGACTGATTGGAAGGTATGAGCTGGGAGTTGAAAAACAGACATGAGTTCTCCAGAGCTATGGTTCTAGAGTCACAGCAGCTTAAGAGGCAACAGAACTCATGCCATATTGCAGTTCATCATATACACCTTTCAATTTCTACAGAACAGTAAAGTTACAGCTTACATCTCCATGGGGACTCCATGAGTGATAGTTTATACCCTCCTCATGGTGATAGCAGAGCCTTGTGGGAGATACTTCAGGAAAGATGCTACACTAAGTCTTTCCTCGGAAGGGCTTTGGCATCCTGCAGTGCTCTCATAACCAACATCCTAGACACCTATCCCCACTTTTACCCTTCTTCAATATACTTTGACCTGATGTTTTTAACTTTTTCTGTGTGGAATTTCCTTTCTTTGGATGGGGAAGGGCATAAGGATTGACCAATAGCCTGTGTTGGACTTCATTAAGGCTCTAGAGAGCCTGTCAGTGGAATGATCCTATTCTGGCTGTGCTGACCAAGCAGTTATCAGAGTGTGAAAAATACTTGGTGCAGACGCAGTGCACATCTTTTAGTGTCTCTGTTTGGCTGTGTGTTATTTTTTTTCTCATGGCTTTAATCTGTTCTTAAATTATGACTTCTAAAACCAATAATAGGTTCACTGTTTTATTTCAGCTGTAAAAGTCCAGTCTCCAGAATAACTGGTTATATTGTTTTCATGGAAAGCACAGGCATGTAATAACAGATGCTAGAAAGCAGCATGTAAAGTATGGTGAAGAAGGTGCTTGAGTGCTGTCTTTGTGATTCGTCTTCCTGCAGAAACCCTTACAAGACAGTACAGGGCAGGGCAGTAACCTTTTGCAAGATGTAGTGAATAGATAGCACACATTACAGAATTGGCACATATTCTTTCTCTGGAGAGAAGCCCCAGCACTTCTACTGCCCTTGCAACCTGCAGTCAGACTCGTACACCTGCAGCAGGCATGCACTGGTTTTGCTGGGGCCTTCTGAACAAGCAGTGTTTGACCCTGCTGAGACCCTCTGAAATATAGGTGACCTGGTCAGATCCAGCTTCAGGGTCACAGCCACAGCTTGGACAGAGGCTGTATGGCACTCATGGCTTGCCTCACTGTTCGGTAGAATAAATTTTCCCTGGATCAAATAACATACTTCCCTTACTGCCAAATGGTACAGCTCTGTCATTTTACTTTCTAATTTTAAATAAATACACTCTTAAAATTATTCAAAAAGCTCAAAGTTGCATTGTTTTCTCACCTTTCTGCCAATCCATTATGCTTTTTCTAGCAAATGCTTTTTTTTTGTAACTTCTTCACAAAATACACAATGTCCTTGCTCTTGACTGGCAGTGCTTCATAAAGAAACATACGTATATCCTTATTTCAGAGCTTTGGCTTTGTGAATTTATGGTGAAACACAGAAAACATTCATCAAAACACATGGCTTTAAATGATTTCTTATACAGCTGAGCATTGCTCTCGCCAACAGAACAAATACAGATTTGGGTAAACTACTAATAGCCTCATGATTTTATACATTCTTTTGGGGGGTTTGGATCATGATCACCTGCATTTAGCATAGCTGAAGATGGATTCTGTTGCACATTTCTGTGTATTTCATTGGGGAGACACCTACTTGTTAAACTTGAGCCTTCAGTTGTGAAAGTTTTTTCTCAGCTACCTTTCTTGTTTATGTTTACATTCTAAATTCTTCTTAAGCCTCCTTGTGCTCTCCCCTGCTGACCTCAGAGAGTTTTTAAGCCTTCCTGTGAATACCTGGTTTATCTGTTCTTTGGTTTAAGGATTTATTCTGCCTCAGACTCCCACCACAGATGAAAACCTGGAGGGACAGTTTCATAAATGAATCCTGCTACTGCTCTGTAAGTAGGCAGCTCTCACCTTGCAGGCTGGATTTCATACTTAGTAAGCTTTCCCATGATACACTGGTGTCTGAACTGAGCCTAAACTGAGTGAGTACATGTAAGTGTAAACTACAAGTCAGCATGGAAGAAGCAGAAAGCATTCTGATGGCAGCTGTCAGTCACTGTTGGAATGGAGAGGTCTGAACTTTGCATGGGAAGAATCAGAGACATGCTTCAAGTGCAGCAGCTTGCATGGAGCATTATATTCAAAGAAGGGAGGAAGCAAGCAAATACAGAGGTCATGGATGTGACTTTTTGGCTAAAGCTTGGACAAGCTTCAAGAGAAAGGGACAGCAATGAATAGATTTACCAGAAACAGTACTTAAAGGATGAGTGAATCCACTTGAACTGTGCTAATCAATACCTGTTGATGGTCTAAGCGAGTTTCAGTTGTGCTTATGTTACTGCAGCAGGTGGGCAAACGACTACTTATGATCTGTAGAGAGCTTGGATCAAATTAGTGAGGATACAGAGCAGGCCACCCTGCCATTCCCCCAGCCCTGTCTGACGTAACACGTCTCTCTACATGCACTTACTGAAGTGCTAGGAACACTTCTAACATCATAACGCCTTCTGAGTTTTTGTTTTGTTTTTGAATTTGTATTAATTGAACATGTTTGTTTCTGTAAGCTAAAGGCAGATCTTACAAGGACTAAATTTAACCCACAATGGGTTAATGCCCATTGTGTGGTATTTTACAGCACAGAAAGCAGTGGAGTAGGACAGACTGTGCTGTATACCTGTGCGTGCAACAGGTATAAGCTAGTATCTTCCAGCGTTTGGAAGACAGCCAGACTCTAGTCATTCTTTCCTAGGGCTAATACAGAGGAGGTAGCCAACTGCTACTCCTAGTTCTGTTTTTATTTATCAAGCTGAACTTAATAGTGCCTTCTCTCTTAAGAGTAGGAAAGAGTGGGGATGAGGCAGCAACAGCAAATTGAAGTGCAGGGGAAAAAAAAAGAAAAGCCATCTCTCTGATCCAAAAATTATCCTGCTGTTTTCTCTTAAAATGTCAGTTTGCTGCCTTTCCTTTTGTTTCAGTTGGTGACTAAGAGCTTCAATCACTGGTGGGAAAGTCAGTTTGCTCCAGCACATTCTTGATCTGAGGAGGAATAACCTGTGCAAACAGGAGCTGTAGCACTCAGTGTTGGAGCAGAATGGGACTGCGTCCAGACAAGGAATGCTGTGGCAGCTGCCTGGGAATGAGCATCCCAGCCACGTGCCAGCAGGGCGAGGTCCAGAGTAAGTAATTTCTCATCTGTGTGCACCCACACATCCTTGGCGGGCAGGTTCTGCCAGACCCCGTGAGGAAGAATCATGCAATATCACCTTCCTTCCTCCACTCAGAGTCCTTGCAGGGGCTGTCTCACTGAAGTCATCCTAGTCAGACAGAAAAGCTGTGCAAGTGTGTGTTTGCCTCACGTGGAAAATGCATAGCTCACTTCAGTTACATGGTCCAAAACAGTCCTGTGATGTCACAAGAAATGCAGCCCAGCCAGCTGATGGTTAGTGTTTTGCTTCTGTGGGGAGGGCTTCAAAGGCCAAGGATGCCATGTGGGCAGTAGTGCAGAGGCTTGGAAGGCAATAATTCTTCCCGCCTAGGGCCTTCCCAAAAGAGTTGTCTCTCTGGTGAGCTGTTGCTCCTCACTATGAGATGCTGCAGTGCTGTTTCCCTGGCAGCAGGAGAGCTGGTCTGAGAGAGGTGGATGGTGCCCTGTTTGGGGAAATATTATTTTCTAAAACGTTTTTCTTTTTTTTTTTCTTTTTTCCTTATCTGGGATGGGAAATACATACCTGAGACTCTAAGGAAAGACTATTTGACTATTTCTAAGGATATCTCTTTAAAGCTGACCCTACAACACTAGATACAATATGTGATTATTGGTATGCAGTACCTGAAATGTGAATTGCAAGGCTGTTACTACAATGGGATATTGAGACAGGATCTCGGAGTAACTGGGAAGGGAGCACAATTCTGCATTTATCAGTTGTATGTTAACATCTGTTACAATAAACAACAATGAAAATTTACAATAATTGGGTGGATTAATCTTTGTCAGCGTGTGACCTGTAATCATTTAATTATATTATTCAAAGTATTTGATTGTAGTAGATTGTAGCTTGTTGAATCACGGCAAATAATTGCTGAAACATTGCCTATTACATATGTATGGCTGTTCCAGTGGAATCCAAGGTCTTTTCTAAATGCAGGTGAATTAAACAGAGAAAGTCTTTACTTGCTTACATCACTGCACACTACAAGCATGTTACTGCCTCCCACTGAGCTTTGAAAAAGCTATTCAGTGAGCAAAACACAGATTTACGACAGCTCCAAGTCTAAACAATGGGAAGGGAAGGGAAGGGAAGGGAAGGGAAGGGAAGGGAAGGGAAGGGAAGGGAAGGGAAGGGAAGGGAAGGGAAGGGAAGGGAAGGGAAGGGAAGGGAAGGGAAGGGAAGGGAAGGGAAGGGAAGGGAAGGGAAGGGAAGGGAAGGGAAGGGAAGGGAAGGGAAGGGAAGGGAAGGGAAGGGAAGGGAAGGGAAGGGAAGGGAAGGGAAGGGAAGGGGAGGGGAGGGGGGGGGGGAGGGGAGGGGGGGGGGAGGGGAGGGGGAGGGAGGGGAGGGGAGGGGGGGGGGGAGGGGGGGGGGGGTGGGGGGGGGGAGGGGAGGGCTTTATCTTCATCTTGGAATTGTCTTTTTAGTGGCTTGTGCTTTTATTTTTCCAGTGCTTCAAGGCCGCCAGTAAGGACAGACAAGTAAATGTAAGAGCACAGAAGACTGACTATACTCATCCACCACCTGTGGCACTGGCATTATTCCAGGGACTCACAATCAAAGTGTTCCGAGCTTACAAGCTGTATGGCATTGTGCAGGCAACATCAAGCAAAGTGCTTGGCACCAGAGAACACATCCTAAGCCTTTCCATGAAAGTAGACTATTAAAATGAAAACAGGATGATGCTCTTGACTGACATATTAGAAAACTTGGATGATATGTAGGTTGCACAGAAATTAATGCCTCCTGTTTATTTCCATGGAAACCAAAATATATACTAAGAACAAAATAACACTGTTTGATAGAGGAAATTCTCAGCGACAAAACACTGTTCTTCAATATAGTCACCACCATTAGCTATGCATTTTTGCCAGCAATGAACAAGACTCTGCATGTCGCTCTATTAACAATCTGCACCATCAGAGGTGACCCACTGTTTCACAGCTGCTATGACAACAACAATGCTGTTGCTACGAAAATGCTGCCTATGCAGTGCATCTTTCATCAACCCCAAACTGATGAAATCAGAAGGTGCCAAATCCAGACTGTAGAGTAGGTGTGGCAGAACTGTCCAGCCAAGGCTGACAACATGGTCTTCAAACTGCTATGGGGACTGCAGATATTTTATTGGAAGAGAAAGGCTGTCTTCTTCTCCAGTCCAATTCTGGAAGCTGGATCCTTCAGCCTGGACAGTGCTGCGATGGAGCAGTCATAGTTGAAGGTTTATCTGGGTTCCAGGAAATGCAGAAGAATCATCCCTTTCCCAACCCAAAAGACAGTGCACGTCACTTTACTTTTTGTTTCACGTGGAGGAATTGAATGACACACTTTTTCTTCATCTGCACTTCCATGTCAGACACCATTCTGTCAGACGGCACCTCTGCTGCCATCTCTCAGGCAGCAACAAAATGTAATGGAATATTGGTGGGAAGGTTCAGTTTCTACTGTCACACCACCAATCTCTACCTCTGACACTGTGGGACATCATAAAATAGGAGGCATTACTTTCGGAGCACCCTTCCTATATTGTGTGTCTTCAGCATAAAAATATAGCTAGCCACTTAAATCTCTGGCAATCACTTATTCATGAAAAATTCATCTTTATGAAAGGTCATTAAAAACACGTAAGTAATTGACATTGAAAACATATTTTAAAGGAACAAACCAAATAAAAATTACTTAAACAGACACTGGTATATCTTTGAGCGGAGAGAAGGAATTTATCAATACCTGGAATTGTTTTTTGAAGGAAGGTTGGAGGCAGCTTGTGTACAAGAAACTGTCCTGTATGACGTAGGCCATGTTGGATAGGCATGGGAACAGAGACTTATTACAGCTGAGGAAGAAGGGGTATTTCTTTCTAAAAGTATTTCAGATTTAATCATTTTCTTGTATTAACCCAAAATGATCTGTGTTTAGACAAGGGAGACAGATGAGATTATCCCTTTCCCAGGCCCAGTGGCCAACACAAGTCAGTTAAGTACATAATGAGCATGCATCCAGAACAACCAGTGCTCAAATATGTTTAAATACCTGACAGTAATGCAACCCAAGCAAAAAAAAAAAAAAAAAAGTTTTTAGTAGAATTATGGGTTTGCCTGAGGCTGAGCTTCCACCACATCTCCTATTGAAGGTCTTCTGAAAACACATACCTAGCAAGCCAGAGAATAAGCAATGCAAGGTAACTCACTATTCAAGGCAACAATTTATTAGGACGGGGCACTCAGTGGGTTACAGGAGACCTAGGCTCGCCTCCTGTACTCTTTGTCAGATTTACAGAATCTGCCTCCCTCCCTCTGATTTTTGACAAAAGTTCAAGCCAGCTTAACTCACACCACTTTCTGCTTGGC